>NC_135236.1:8663861-8706361 GCF_051348905.1 Ranitomeya variabilis | reverse complement strand
ATTCATTTCTCTTCAGCAGTGGGCACAGGAGATGGCCACAGCTGCCGACTCCTGCCTCTGTGACCCGCTGCTCCTGCAATACCGCTCCACCACCACAGCCAGAGCCTGTACATCCGGACTATAAGACGCACCCCCCCCCCATTTTCCTCCACATTTTTGGAGGAAAAGGGTGCGTCTTATAGTCCAAAAAATACAATAGTTGTTACGGTCAGTTATCTGCAGCATCTGTGCTGCGTGACTAATGGGGCGCCGCTCTGCTTCATTCAGGGAATGGGACCGCGGGCGAGAGAGGAGAAGCCGCGGGGAATACAGAGACTACGACCGCAGCCGAAGAGAGAGGTTCACCCCACCGCGACATGAGATGAGCCCCCCGCAGAAACGCATGAGGAGAGACTGGTGAGAGCGGAGCCACCAGCGTCCCTGCGGTGGTGGGAGAGGGTCCTGTGCGCCGGCACATGCGGTGGTGGCGAGAGGGTCCTGTGCGCCGGCACCTGCGGTGGTGGCGAGAGGGTCCTGTGCGCCGGCACCTGCTGTGGTGGCGGGAGGGTCCTGTGCGCCGGCACCTGCTGTGGTGGCGGGAGGGTCCTGTGCGCCGGCACCTGCGGTGGTGGCGGGAGGGTCCTGTGCGCCGGCACCTACGGTGGTGGCGGGAGGGTCCTGGGCGCCGGCACCTGCGGTGGTGGCGGGAGGGTCCTGGGCGCCGGCACCTGCGGTGGTGGCGGGAGGGTCCTGGGCGCCGGCACCTGCGGTGGTGGCGGGAGGGTCCTGGGCGCCGGCACCTGCGGTGGTGGCGGGAGGGTCCTCTGCTCCGGCGGTGGTGGCCTGTGCACGCCTGCCCCGGCGGGCTCTCGCCTCCCGTTGATGGGATGTTTTCTCTTTCAGGGATGACCATAATTCGGACCCATACCACAGCGGCTATGACATGCAGTACTCTGGCTCGTCGGGGGCCCCCACGTACGGCCCCCCACAGCCCTGGGCTCATCCAGAAATGCATGTAATGCAACATCATGGGATCCCCATACAGGCCAGGTAGATCCCCGACCTCGTCACCTGTGGAGTGCCCCCTGTATGTATGGAATATGCCTTCTATGTATCCTCCCTCAGGCTGGGGAACCTACATGACGTGGACATGGGCACTCCAGTGCCGGTTATGAAGACCTTTAAGGAGTTCCTGCTGTCCCTGGAGGACACGGTGGATGAGACTGAGGCGGTGCGCCGCTACAACGAGTACAAGATGGAGTTCAGGCGGCAGCAGATGCAGGACTTCTTCCTGGCACATAAAGACGAGGAGTGGTATGTGACCCCCGAGTAATGTCAGCCTATCCTATGGTGTCGCCCTCTTCCCCTCCCCCCCTCCAGTGTTGTCGCTCCTCCCCGTTCTGCCTCCATTCTCCATTTCTACTTTCTGGTGCTCTTTTACCATCTCTTGTCCCTCTGCCTCCTCTTCAGTCCTTCTCCTTCCTCTCTCTGCCTCCTTTTTTTGTCGTACCCCCCCCCATCCTCTCCGGCCCCTGCTCGGTCATCAATCCCCCCCGTCCAGCTCCTCCTCTCTGGCTCTTCCTTCTCGGCCGCCGTCCCACCTTCTCTCCAGCTCCTCCTTCTCGTCCTCACCCGCAGTTTCCCCTCCTCTCCGGCTCCTCCTTCACACCGTCGTCCCCCCATCCGCTCTGGCTTCTCCTTGGCTGCCACCCTCTCCCTGGCTGCTCCTTCTCAACCGCCCCCTTTCCTCAGCCATCGTCCCTCTCCGGCACCACCTCCTCGGCCGTCATTTCTGCTCCTCGGTCGTTGTCTCTCCTCTCTGCCGCCTCGTTTGCCGTCATTCACCCTTTCCGGTGCCTCCTCAGTTGTCGTCCCCCCATCTTTTCTCTGTGCCTTTGTGGGCCCCCTTCTCTCCGGCTCCTCTGCTGTCGTCCCCCTCTCTCCTCTCTCTGGCTTTCTCTTTCGCCCCTCCCCTGCTCCTCCTCGGCCATCATCCCCCTCTCTCCTCTCCGTGGCACCTCCTCTTCGGTTGTCCCCCTCTCTCCTCTCCGTGGCTCCTCCTCTTGGTCGTCCCCCTCTCTCCTCTCCGTGGCTCTTTCTGTCGCCCCCTCCCCTGCTCCTCCTCTTCGGTCGTCCCCCTCGCTCCTCTCCGTGGCTCTCTGTCTCCCCCTCCCATGGTCCACCTCTTCGGTCGTCCCCCTCTCTCCCCTTCTCCTCCTCTTCGGTCGTCCCCCTCTCTCCTCTCTCTGGCTCTTTCTCTGTCGCCCCCTCCCTGCTCCTCCTCTTCGGTTGTCCCCCTCTCCTCTCTGTGGCTCTTTCTCTTTTGCCCCCTCCACTGCTCCTCCTCTTCCGTCGTCCCCCTTTCTCCTCTCCGTGGCTCCTCCTCGGCCGTCGTCCCCCTCTCTCCTCTCCGTGGCTCCTCCTCGGCCGTCGTCCCCCTCTCTCCTCTCCGTGGCTCCTCCTCGGCCGTCATCCCCCTCTCTCCTCTCTGTGGCTCCTCCTCGGCCGTCGTCCCCCTCTCTCCTCTCCGTGGCTCCTCCTCGGCCGTCGTCCCCCTCTCTCCTCTCCGTGGCTCCTCCTCGGCCGTCATCCCCCTCTCTCCTCTCCGTGGCTCCTCCTCGGCCGTCGTCCTCCTCTCCGTGGCTCCTCCTCGGCCGTCGTCCTCCTCTCCGTGGCTCCTCCTCGGCCGTCGTCCCCCTCTCCGTGGCTCCTCCTCGGCCGTCGTCCTCCTCTCCGTGGCTCCTCCTCGGCCGTCGTCCTCCTCTCCGTGGCTCCTCCTCGGCCGTCGTCCCCCTCTCTCCTCTCCGTGGCTCCTCCTCGGCCGTCGTCCTCCTCTCCGTGGCTCCTCCTCGGCCGTCGTCCTCCTCTCCGTGGCTCCTCCTCGGCCGTCGTCCTCCTCTCCGTGGCTCCTCCTCGGCCGTCGTCCTCCTCTCCGTGGCTCCTCCTCGGCCGTCGTCCTCCTCTCCGTGGCTCCTCCTCGGCCGTCGTCCCCCTCTCTCTCCGTGGCTCCTCCTCTTCCGTCGTCCCCCTCTCTCCTCTCCGTGGCTCCTCCTCGGCCGTCGTCCCCCTCTCTCCTCTCCGTGGCTCCTCCTCGGCCGTCGTCCCCCTCTCTCCTCTCCGTGGCTCCTCCTCGGCCGTCGTCCCCCTCTCTCCTCTCCGTGGCTCCTCCTCGGCCGTCGTCCCCCTCTCTCCTCTCCGTGGCTCCTCCTCGGCCGTCGTCCCCCTCTCTCCTCTCCGTGGCTCCTCCTCGGCCGTCGTCCCCCTCTCTCCTCTCCGTGGCTCCTCCTCGGCCGTCGTCCCCCTCTCTCCTCTCCGTGGCTCCTCCTCGGCCGTCGTCCCCCTCTCTCCTCTCCGTGGCTCCTCCTCGGCCGTCGTCCCCCTCTCTCCTCTCCGTGGCTCCTCCTCGGCCGTCGTCCCCCTCTCTCCTCTCCGTGGCTCCTCCTCGGCCGTCGTCCCCCTCTCTCCTCTCCGTGGCTCCTCCTCGGCCGTCGTCCCCCTCTCTCCTCTCCGTGGCTCCTCCTCGGCCGTCGTCCCCCTCTCTCCTCTCCGTGGCTCTTCCTCGGCCGTCGTCCCCCTCTCTCCTCTCCGTGGCTCCTCCTCGGCCGTCGTCCCCCTCTCTCCTCTCCGTGGCTCCTCCTCGGCCGTCGTCCCCCTCTCTCCTCTCCGTGGCTCCTCCTCGGCCGTCGTCCCCCTCTCTCCTCTCCGTGGCTCCTCCTCGGCCGTCGTCCCCCTCTCTCCTCTCCGTGGCTCCTCCTCGGCCGTCGTCCCCCTCTCTCCTCTCCGTGGCTCCTCCTCGGCCGTCGTCCCCCTCTCTCCTCTCCGTGGCTCCTCCTCGGCCGTCGTCCCCCTCTCTCCTCTCCGTGGCTCCTCCTCTTCCGTCGTCCCCCTCTCTCCTCTCCGTGGCTCCTCCTCGGCCGTCGTCCCCCTCTCTCCTCTCCGTGGCTCCTCCTCGGCCGTCGTCCCCCTCTCTCCTCTCCGTGGCTCCTCCTCGGCCGTCGTCCCCCTCTCTCCTCTCCGTGGCTCCTCCTCGGCCGTCGTCCCCCTCTCTCCTCTCCGTGGCTCCTCCTCGGCCGTCGTCCCCCTCTCTCCTCTCCGTGGCTCCTCCTCGGCCGTCGTCCCCCTCTCTCCTCTCCGTGGCTCCTCCTCGGCCGTCGTCCCCCTCTCTCCTCTCCGTGGCTCCTCCTCGGCCGTCGTCCCCCTCTCTCCTCTCCGTGGCTCCTCCTCGGCCGTCGTCCCCCTCTCTCCTCTCCGTGGCTCCTCCTCGGCCGTCGTCCCCCTCTCTCCTCTCCGTGGCTCCTCCTCGGCCGTCGTCCCCCTCTCTCCTCTCCGTGGCTCCTCCTCGGCCGTCGTCCCCCTCTCTCCTCTCCGTGGCTCCTCCTCGGCCGTCGTCCCCCTCTCTCCTCTCCGTGGCTCCTCCTCGGCCGTCGTCCCCCTCTCCTGTTGTCGGACCCCTCTGTGTGGCCCCATGTATGATGACTTGATGATACCTGTGATTTGATGTTGGCTGTTTTCTCCACTTTTCTCCTTCTCTGAAGACGCTCCAGGTGCAGCCGCCGTCCTCCTTCTGGCGTCGCGTTGTTTTGTTTTTTTCTTTTTGTTTTTTTTTCCCTCCGGTTCGCACTTTTTCCGCTCGTAGTCAGTCAGGATTTGTTGTTTTCTTTAGTTTCTGATGTCTGAGGTTAGAAAGTCAGAGCCTGTAACCCCCAAAACTCCAGGAAATGTTATATACCGAAACGTCTGCCCGCTGCCGAGCAGGTAACGCTGGGGGTGGAGCCTGCTGTCTGATCAGCCGCTGTGTGCGGGGGTGGGGCTGCTGGGGGCGGGGCCACAGGGTGTGGCGGGAGCAAGTGTGGTATACTCCAGTCACAGCCAGAGCTGCAGCCGCATCATGTCTTGTCCTGCAGTCACTGCCAGAGCTGCAGCCGCATTGTATCTTATCCTGCAGTCACATCCAGAGCTGCAGCCGCATCGTATCTTATCCTGCAGTCACAGCCAGAGCTGCAGCTGCATCGTGTCTTACCCTCCAGTCACTGCCAGAGCTGTGGTCACTTTGTGTTATCCTCCAGTCACATCCAGAGCTGTGGTCACTTTGCGTTATCCTCCAGTCACATCCAGAGCTGTGGTCACTTTGTGTGTTATCCTCCGGTCACAGACAGAGCTGTGGTTACTGTTCTGCAGTTACATCGTCTGAGCTCTAGTTATGACCGGAGCTGCGGCGAGCCCGTCATGCGCTGTGCAGAGGCAGCAGGTCGGCACTGGTACTCCAGGTCACCAGCAGAGTTTTGGACGCAGCTCTGGCTCTGACTGGAGTATGACAGTTCCTCTTGGATTCGGGGGCTGTGCGCTGGTTAGTGGGGACAGTAGTCAGTGTTGTGATTGCAGGTGTAGATGTGTTGCGCCCCCTGCTGCAGCCTGGTGTCACCTGGGAGTGCACCCGGTCCTGTGGGTCCTTCCGTGGGCAGTGTCAGGGCCGTAGTGATGGGGCTGGTGACTGTGACCTCCTGCACCCTGTCTCATTGTCTCCTTCTCTCTCCCCATCGCCATCCCTCCCCCATCCATCCTCCTTCCATTTGTCGCCCGCGGCTCCTCAGGTTCAGGTCGAAGTATCACCCCGATGAGGTGGGCCGCCACCGGCAGGAGTCGCAGGCGGCGCTGCGCAACAGACTGAACTCCTTCCTCTACTTAATGGAGAACAGCTGGTTAAACGAGATCCAGCTGGACATGGAGAAGGCGCCGTCCATCATCAAACTGCTGGACGCAGGTAAGGAGACGGCAGACGTGGGGGCCACAAGCCCAGAACGACGGCCCCCCAATGTCCGCAGTGGGAGCCGTAAACCCTTAAGTCGGATTCTTTATTTTTTTTTTCTGCTTGCAGCTGTTATAAAGATGGAAGGAGGAACAGAGGTGGACCTAAAAATCCTGGACGAGGAGGAAGAGCAGGCAAAGCGTGAGGCCGCAAAGAAAGAGGAGGCCCGAACCACTGAGGGGCAGAGCAAGCCCCCAGAAGAGAAGGAGGCGCCAGCTAAGGTGAGGCGGTGACACTGGGACGCGGGCGGGTGGAGGGGCAGTGCTCACAGTTGTTGGGCCTATGTACAGGTGGAGCCAGAGAAGGAGCCTGAAGAAGAGGCGAAACCACCAAAACCAGAGGAGGAGGAGGAAGAAAAAAAGGTGGAGAAGGAGGAGCCGGAGCGCGAAGAGCGCGAAAATAGGAAAGTAAGTAAGCGTGCTGCTCCTGATTGTAGCCACCTTCCCGGTAGCTGCCACTTCTTTAACATCTCTCGCGGTGCTCGGCCCTCTCCTGATTGCGACTGCCCTCCCAGTGCGTGGCCCTCTCCTGATTGCGACCGCCCTCCTTCCCGGTGCGCGGCCCTCTCCTGATTGCGACCTCCCTCTCTCCCGCTGCGCGACCCTCTCCTGATTGCGACCTCCCTCTCTCCCGCTGCGCGGCCATCTTCTGATTGCAACCTCTCTCCCGGTGCGCGGCCCTCTCCTGACTGCGACCGACCTCCCTCCCTCCCGGTGCGCGGCCCTCTCCTGATTGCGACCGACCTCCCTCCCTCCCGGTGCGCGGCCCTCTTCTGATTGCGACCTCCCTCTCTCCCGGAGCGCGGCCCTCTCCTGATTGTGACCTCCCTCTCCCGCTGTGTGGCCGTCTTCTGATTGCGACCTCCCGGTGCGCGGCCCTCTTCTGATTGCGACCTCCCTCTCTCCCGGAGCGCGGCCCTCTTCTGATTGCGACCTCCCTCTCTCCTGGAGCACGGCCCTCTCCTGATTGCGACTGACCTCCCTCCCGGTGCGTGGCCCTCTTCTGATTGTGACCTCCCTCCCGCTGCGCGGCCCTCTCCTGATTGCGACCTCCCTGTCTCCCGGTGCGCGGCCCTCTCCTGATTGTGACCTCCCTCCCGGTGCGCGGCCCTCTCCTGATTGCGACTGACCTCCCTCCCGGTGCGTGGCCCTCTTCTGATTGTGACCTCCCTCCCGCTGCGCGGCCCTGTCCTGATTGTGACCTCCCTCCCGCTGCGCGGCCCTCTCCTGATTGCGACCTCCCTCTCTCCCGGTGCGCGGCCCTCTCCTGATTGTGACCTCCCTCCCTCCCCGGTGCGCGGCCCTCTCCTGATTGCGACTGACCTCCCTCCCTCCCGCTGCGCGGCCCTCTCCTGATTGCGACCTCCCTCTCCCGGTGCGCGGCCCTCTCCTGATTGTGACCTCCCTCCCTCCCCGGTGTGCGGCCCTCTCCTGATTGCGACTGACCTCCCTCCCTGCCGGTGCGTGGCCCTCTCCTGATTGTGACCTCCCTCTCTCCCGGAGCACGGCCCTCTCCTGATTGCGACCTCCCGGTGTGTGGCCCTTTCCTGATTGCGACCGCCCTCCCTCCTGGTGCGCGGCCCTCTCCTGATTACGACCTTTCTCCCGGAGCGCGGCCCTCTCCTGATTGTGACCTCCCTCTCTCCCGGTGTGCAGCCCGCTCCTGATTGCGACCTCCCGGTGTGTGGCCCTTTCCTGACTGCGACCGCCCTCCCTCCTGGTGCGCGGCCCTTTCCTGCTTGCGACTGTCACGCCTCCCACCGTTCTGCCACCAAAATGTCACAGATCGCGGGTGACCTTTGGCCAGCACACGGCTATCGCATGTGCAGGGGGGTTATCTTCGTTATCCCTCCACTGCTACAATGTGATGAAAACACAAACAAGGCTATTCACCTATCAATTTACTTCAGGGGCTTATTTTAGTTATCCCACTGCTGCTACAGTATCTCAAACTGCAGGGATTTATGTATATCCCGCTTTCCAGTTCCGATTCGGAACTTGCAGCTCTCCGGTGCCCCCCTTACCCTCAGGTCAGTCAGGGAACTACACCTGGGATAATTAGTCGTCGGATGGGCTGCTTCACTGTGGACTGGCTAGCAGGCACACTGCAGCGAGGGAATTATAAATGCTCAGGCCGCAGGCAGACAATAGCTTATAAAACCCCGTTACGTCACATTTGCTGAGATAATTTCAGCTAACCATGCAGGTAGGCGGAGCCAAATGTCCCAGTGCATCAGGAGGTCTTTTTCTAGTGAAATCCCAGGCAAGAGTGAATGCTGGGTTGAGTGCAGTAACTTATACCTGCAGGCTTGTGACATCACTAAAGGGGCTGGTTTGCCTGCTCCCTCCCCTCTCCTCAAAGTTACCGATTGTACCAGCAATACTTATAATTCTCATATCTTGGCTTCAGAACATGGCAGAGTCACAGCACACCCATCATTCATCTTATATTAAAATTTGCTTTCTAATGATACTGCACTCGGACTAGTTGGTTCACACGGTTCAGGAGAAATCCGCACTTTGTACTCGTGTTTAGCTGCTAGCGCTTACAGTGGTTGACAGATCTACCGATGGAAATTCGCAATATGTACTCCTTATTTTTCTAGCTCAAATCGGTGGCCCAATATCTTGCTATAATAGAACAAAGAACCTCATGTCTTTTGAGAGACTAGACCAGTTTCAGCTGGTACTAGATGGGAGAATTGTCTATTGCAGCTACAGAGGTCGTAAACATTCTTGTGGTGGGAGGGAATGAGGTATAGGATTCTCACACACCCACAGCAGCAGAAGCAAAGAGAGAAGGGCGGGTCAGAGCCCACAGCGTGTGTGATAACGGAAAATGAAAAATCCTACTCCATTTTATACATTATCGTGACAGTGACTGCCTTCCCTCACAGTGCGCTGCCCTTTCCTGATTGCGACCGCCCTCCCTCCCGGTGCGCGGGCCTTTCCTGATTGTGACCGCCCACCCTCCCGGTGCGCGGCCCTTTCCTGATTGCGACCGTCCGCCCTCCCACCCGGTGCGCGGCCCTTTCCTGATTGCGACTGCCCGCCCTCCCACCCGGTGCGCGGCCCTTTCCTGATTGCGACCGCCCTCCCTCCCGGTGCGCGGGCCTTTCCTGATTGTGACCGCCCGCCTTCCCGGTGCGCGGCCCTTTCCTGATTGCGATCGCCCGCCCTCCCTCCTGGTGCGCAACCCTTTCCTGACTGCGACCGCCTTTCTGGCCCTCTCCTGATTTGCGGCCGTCCGCTCCTGATTGTGGCCCCCCTCCCGGAGCACTGCCCGTCTCCTAATTGCGGCCGCCCTCCCTGGCAGAATTCTAAATCTTAAAGATAAGGGTCCTGTCCCTTTAGGCTGAACTCGCCCCATTGCGGGCATCTTCCTTGTTTGTCACAGTCCACCAAAAGAAAGAGGAAGCGGAGCGGAGACAGTGATGATGGCAGCGACTCGGAGTCCGGATCTGGTTCTGAGCCTGGAAGTCCCAAACCAGAGAAAGAAGAGACACCAAACGGCCGAGGTGAGTCCTGCAGCAGCGGGCTACAGTCTTGGGACCCTCGCCATGATGAGCTCTGTAGATCGTGACCCCAGTGTCTCCCGATAGAAGCATCTCCCAAAGAGGAAGAGGAAAAACCTAAAGAAAAGCCGAAGGAGGAGATCGTGAAGCCTCGACCGCTGCACAAGACCTGCTCTCTCTTCATAAGGAACGTCGCCCCCAACATCTCCAAGGCCGAAATCACTGCGGTGAGTGTCAGGATCATCCAGCAGAACAGTGAGCGCAGCTCTGGAGTGTAATACAAGTGCTCTTCTTCCCCCTCAATGCTTTACACTGCAGCTCTGCTCCACCTAACCACTTTCTCTCCCTGCAGCTGTGTAAGAGATATACCGGTTTCCTGCGGGTGGCGCTGTCTGATCCTCAGCCTGAGAGGAGGTGGGTCACTTTCTCGGTGGGGTTGTGTGCCGTCTTTCCTTATCGGTGACCTTTCTCGACGTCTCCTTTAGGTTTCTGCGGAAAGGATACGTGACGTTCGACCGTGGGGTGAACATCAAGGAGATCTGCTGGAACCTGCAGAATATCCGGGTACGGCCCGTCCGGACTCCTAGGGTTAAAGCTGTACCGCCCCTTCTTTTGCTCACCCCTCTGTGTGTCTTGCAGCTTCGCGAGTGTGAGCTGAGCCCAGTGGTGAACCGAGAGCTGTCCTGGAGAATCCGGCACGTCAACGGCATCACGCAGCACCGGCCCATCCTGCGCAACGACATCAAGCTGGCGGCCAGGCTCATCCACGCCCTGGACGAGCGCGGGCAGCTGTGGAAGGAACCGCAGGACGGGGAGGTGAGGCGGGGGTTACAGCTGGTGACCTATGGGTGCCTGGGGGGGGGTCGGCTGGTGTCCTATGGGTGCCTGGGGGGACGGCTGGTGTCCTATGAGTCCCTGGGGGGCAGCTGGTGTCCTATGGGGGGCGGCTGGTGACCTATGGGTGCCTGGGGGTTGCGCTGGTGACCTGTGGGTGCCTGGAGGGGCGGCTGGTGACCTGTGGGTGCCTGGGGGGGCGGCTGGTGACCTGTGGGTGCCTGGGGGGGCGGCTGGTGACCTGTGGGTGCCTGGGGGCGCGGCTGGTGACCTATGGGTGCCTGGGGGGCGGCTGGTGTCCTATGGGTGCCTGGGGGTGCGGCTCTTGACCTAGGAGTCCCTGGGGGGCAGCTGGTGTCCTATGGGGGGTGGCTGGTGACCTATGGGTGCCTGGGGGGGCGGCTGGTGACCTGTGGGTACCTGGGGGTGCGGCTGGTGACCTATGGGTCCCTGGGGGGGGGGTGCGGCTGGTGACCTATGGGTCCCTGGGGGGGGGGTGCGGCTGGTGACCTATGGGTCCCTGGGGCGGTGCGGCTGGTGACCTATGGGTCCCTGGGGGGGTGCGGCTGGTGACCTATGGGTCCCTGGGGGGGTGCGGCTGGTGACCTATGGGTCCCTGGGGGGGTGCGGCTGGTGACCTATGGGTCCCTGGGGGGGTGCGGCTGGTGACCTATGGGTCCCTGGGGGGGTGCGGCTGGTGACCTATGGGTCCCTGGGGGGGTGCGGCTGGTGACCTATGGGTCCCTGGGGGGTGCGGCTGGTGACCTATGGGTCCCTGGGGGGCTGCGGCTGGTGACCTATGGGTCCCTGGGGGGCTGCGGCTGGTGACCTATGGGTCCCTGGGGGGCTGCGGCTGGTTGCCCATTCGTCCCTGTGGGTCGGATCATCGGCAGCTCCTGGTTTTGACGTTTCGTTTGTTCCTTCCTGCCAGGAAGTCTCCGCTCAGAATCCAATACTGAAAAATATCACCGATTATCTGATCGATGAGGTCAGCGCTGAAGAGGAGGACCTGCTGTGGGGGGCCGGGAGGACGGCTGGAGCTGAGCCCCCTAAGGAAGGGAACCCCACGGAGATCAGCGTGGAGAGGGACGACAAGCTGATTAAGGTGCGGACCCCGGAGAGCTTCACCCTCTGCTCTCGGGGAGCTTAGGTTAGATGTGGATAGAGGGGGGCCGTGACACTTAACCCTTCACACCCTAGGTCCTGGACAAGCTGCTCCTGTATCTGCGCGTCGTTCACTCCGTCGACTACTACATCAACTGCGACTACGCCAGCGAGGACGAGATGCCGACGCGCTGCGGGATCATGCACGTGCGAGGACCCATCCCGCCGAATCGCGTCTCCCACAGAGAAGGTGAGTCTCGTGGCATCCTGCATTTTCAGTATCTCTGCTTCCTGTCGGTGGAGATTACTCACAGCTGAGGGTTTGTTACATGCGGAGTAAAGGCAGCAGCTCTGACGCTGACACACTGTAACAAAGTGTCAGCAGGGAAGGCGTCCGGTCACTGACAGGAAGCAGAGAGCTGGCAGTCACGTGACCCTCTCCCGGCAGTGGCGGACTGGCAGAAGACGTTTGAGGAGAAGCTGGCCCCGCTGTTCGCCGTGCGGGAGACGCTGTCCGAGGAGGAGGCCGTGAAGGTCGGGAAGAAGGATCCGGAGCAGGAGGTGGAGAAGTTTGTGACGGCGAACACCCAGGAGCTGGGCAAGGAGAAGTGGCTGTGCCCGCTGAGCGGAAAGAAGTTCAAGGTACTGGGGAGGAGGGTCGAGGGCGGGCACCAGGGGCCCCGGCGGCACTAACCACCCGTCCTCCGCAGGGGCCTGAGTTTGTACGGAAACACATCTACAATAAGCACGCCGAGAAGATCGAGGAGGTGAAGAAGGAGGTTGTGTTCTTCAACAACTTCTTGATGGACAGCAAGCGGCCCGCCCTGCCCGAGGTCAAGCCTATCCAGGCCCCCGTAGCTGGGCAAGGTAGGTCCACTGCCGGGGGGCACACCCTACGGGGGGCTGCTGCTCGGGGCGGTAGTGTCTGATTCTTGGCTTCTCCTGCAGGTTTGGCCCCAGGACTGCTGTATCCTCACCAGGGCCCCCAGGCCCTCCTGCCGTACGGGCAGCCTCGTCCGCCGGTCCTGGGTTACGGAGGTAGGTTGGGTTTGGGTAGTCGGGGGTCTCTTCTGATGGCTTACAGCCATGTAATGGTTGACCTCTTGTCCGGCAGCGCCCCAGTTCCCCCCCAATCCTTATGGCGCAGGGCGAGGATACGACGCATTCAGGGGTCAGGGCGGCGTCTACCCAGGGAAACCCCGAAACCGGTGAGTAGTGATCCGCCATCGCTGCCTTCTACCCCGCGCACAGTACTGACCACCCTCGCCCACAGGCTGATGAGAGGAGACCCCCGCTCTATTATCGAGTACCGAGACCTGGACGCGCCGGACGACGTGGATTTCTTTTAGCTCCTGTGCTAATTATTAGACACTGCCCCTGTCAGCGCTGCCTGCCGCCAGGTATCACCACCACTTCCTCCGTCATTACCTGCTGGTTTTTTAGTGACTTTTCAGGACTTCACCTGCTGTTGGTTCTTTGACTTTCCCCCCCCCCCCCCCCCCCCTGACGTTGGATATATTGTGATGGGGGAGGAGGTTATGGCGGCTGTAGACACCGAACGTGGAATATTTTATAATAAACCTTGTAACTATTGGCGTGGTGTGACGTCTTATTATATAAAGGAAAACCACGTCAGTGCGATCCTGCACTGAGCCACCAGAGGGCAGCAGAGAGGAGGGCGAGTACTGGTAACCACCACAAGATGGCGACAAAGACCAGGCCGCTAACACTTCTACATGTGTTGTCAGGGTCAGTTATGACAAGTTGTCAGGTCATGAGATCAGCAGTTTCTCAATGATTTTCACTGCTGAATTCAATGAGAATCTTGTTTCTGTCATATCAGTTTTCTTTTTCCTGCTACATAAGTTTCAGTACTTTGGAACGTTTATTATTTTCACAAACATAAAGATGCAGAATTTTTTGTGCCAGTTTTTTAATATTTTATTTAGAAGAACATTACTAACGATTCCAGTAAGTAAAACGTCTAATCACTGTTTTTGCTTGTCTCTTGTACTCCTGCATGGGATCATCTTACAGTCGTCAGCAGTAATCCGTTTTCCTTGATCTTTTCTCCATCTCGGCAATATCTTATAGATGGCGTCGTCACATGCGGCCACTGGGTGAGATGTGATGGACGTCTATTACAGCAGCTCTTGTCCTGGGCTCTTAGGCCATAGGCTTTCCTTATTACGGGAGGCAAGTTGTGACTTCCGCATATGTAACAAAAGCTCTCGGGTTTGTTAATGCAAGAACGAGGCAGATCGGAATAAACCTATAGATAATGTGCATATGGTAAGAAATCGTCACACTGTATACCTTACACCGGGCGTGATGTAATTAGGATTAAGTCGTCAGAGCTGATTGGCGTCTTGTCATTGGTCGTCCTCAGGCCGGTTTCACACGTCGGTGGCTCCGGGACGTACCGGAGACACTGACACACATAGACACATTAACATAATTGTGTCTCTGCAGAAGTCAGCGTGTTTTCATGGACCGTGTGCACAACACGGAGACATGTCAGTGTTCGTGGGATCACACGGACCCATTGAAGTCAATGGGTGCGTGTAAACATGTACCGCACATGGATGCCGTCCGTGTGCTTTTTTTTTAAAGTCATAGGGTTAAAATGAAAACAAATTGTTTCAAGACACGGACAGTTCTCGGACGATAAACACGGATAGCTCACGGCTGGCCTACGTACGGAAACGGACACGGAAAGCTCCGGGACCGTTTCTTCCAGTACTGGAAATACTATCAATGCAATAACCAGGAGGCAATAACACGCAATGTTTCCAGAAGCAGCATGAACGGTGTCAGAAGTGATCACACCCGCTGCTGGAGCTTGAAAGTTATTGGGAACAGTTAAGGCTCAGTCGTAGGACCCCTACTCTTCTCCATCTACACCTTCGGCATGGGACAGCTCATAGAATCCCACGGTTTGCAGTATCATCCCTACGCCGATGACACGCAGATCTACCCATCCGAACCTGACCTCACCTCCTTACTTGCCAAAATCCCGCACTGTCTGTCTGCTATCTCGGCCTTCTTTTCTGCTCGCTTTCTAAAACTGAACATGGACAAAACAGAATTCATCATCTTTCCCCCACCTCACTCTGCCCCTCCACCAGACCTAGCTATCAATGGCTGCTCACTTTCCCCAGTCCCGCATGCTCGGGGTGATCCTTGACTCTGCCCTCTCTTTCAAGCCACATATCCAAGCCCTTACCTCCTCCTGCAGTCTCAAATTCAAAAATATTTCCCGGATCTGTGCATTCCTTGTCCAAGAAACTGCAAAAACCCTAGTGCATGCCCTTATCATCTCCCGCCTCAACCACTGCAACCTCCTACTCTCTGGCCTCCCCTCTAGCACTCTGGCACCACTCCAATCCATCCTACACTCTGCTGCCCGACTAATCTACCTGTCTCCCCGCTATTCCCCAGCCTCTCCCCTATGCCAAGCCCTTCACTGGCTTCCTATCGCCCAGAGACTCCAGTTCAAAACCCTAACAGTACATACAAAGCCATCCACAACCTGTCTCCTCCATACATCTCCGACATGGTCTCCCGGTACTTGCCTACACGCAACCTCCGATCCTCACAAGATCTCCTTCTCTACTCCCCTCATCTCCTCTTCCCACAACCAAGACTTCTCCCGTGCTTCCCCCATACTCTGGAACTCTCTACCCCAACACATCAGACTCTCGCCTACCATCGAAACCTTCAAAAAGAGCCTGAAGACCGACCTCTTCCGACAAGCCTACAGTGATCCTGAACCGCATCACAACCAGCTCTACCCTCTCCTAGTGTATCCTCACCCATCCCCTGCAGACTGTGAGCCCTCGCGGGCAGGGTCCTCCCTCCTTATGTACCTGTTAGTGCCTTGTATTGCTCATGTTTATTGTATTTGTCTATACTTGCCCTTTTCACATGTAAAGCGCCATGGAATAAATGGCGCTATAAAAATGTATAACAACAATACCATCATTGTCCATATCTTGTACAGAGGAAATCTGGTGTTCCCAGGGTCGCAGTTATCTACGGTTAGTGCCATTCCTTTATCAGTGTTTGTTACACTAGAACAAATAATTGTTGACTGTGACTTTTGGATATTATTGGTAATATGTGTGGGTGAAGATGAAGAGGCTTGTGCCACGGGTGTGTTTATAGTTACGGACGGTGCATTCCTCTTTAAACTTAGTTTTTCACAAGCCTCCATCAGTTTCTTTGGTTTTCCTCCAACTCTGCTTTGCTTTCTCTAATTCCGCATCTTACGAACATGTTGCACTTTGCCCGTTAGACAGACTCGTGCGTCTTTGCCAACATATTTGTGACAGGCATATTTTATGCCGAGTCTAACACGCGCATCTGTTACTCCGATCTTCTGACGGGCATGAAACACATTCTGGTAATTGGTGGATAAACGACTAATCCTTGTAGGCTGTATCCTGGATCTCATACCTCCCGTAGCCACCGCTGTTATTAATCATGTACGTTCCCATTCCTGTCATCACCAGGCCCCTTCTCCTGATCACTTCATCTAACGATTCGTCCTCCATATTTTACTACAAACCTGCACCTTCCCAGCAGCAACGGTGTAGGAAACCACTTCAGTTTTCCAAGGTCTTTATGATCCCCGTAAACAATTTTTTTTTTTTTTAAATGTATCTCCCCATGGGGAAATGTTTGTCAGCCCACGCACTTCGTGTATGGGCAGTACGAGACCCGCTCCTTTGTAATGGGACAGGTTTTTTAGGAGGCCGTCCTCCATGATTCTTCCAAGCGGGGATTGGGGTGCGTGCAAGTTTGGGTCAAGGCAGCCCTTGCATTCAGTGCATACGGAGCCAGTATGGCAGGACCAACTGAAGTGGGTTTTCCTGTGGCCATCCAGTACCTGGGTTCAAAGGCCTATTGGGGTGGATATGACTTGGTAGCAGGCAGGCCTTGTAATAGCTTAGGAGACCCACTGTTTAATAATGGCCGTTTAAGAAGATTAATGCCGCCTGATGCCCCTCTAAAAGTAGGCTTTGAGACTTTAAGACTGAGTCCCTCCTTCGTAAATGAAACAAGATGGGGTGTGCTTATATGTCACACACCCCATGGCCAGCTCGGGGGGTTACATGTTACAATGACATTTCCCAGTGAATGCATTTGTAGTGCTTGAAAGTAATGTTAAAGTTGAAAAACACATAAAAAACGCTGCGTGTGAACATAGCCCAAGTGGTGGAGGAACATTTTGGTCTGGGGTTAATTATTTTGCCTTATATACAAGTCATTACCCTGGAAAGGATGTACCTTAACATATTTCCCAGCAAAATCCCTTTTGCTTTCGTTTCTGTATGTTTTTTTGTGCACCTGTAAAAATGGCGTGAAACTCTGACATTACTTACAGCTGTGACCTTGGAGTCAGGAATGCTTCCAGGGGCGATCCCCCATGATGTTCCTGTGTCATTTGAGCAGTGTTTCCATCATTTTCAGATGTTTTAGACCTTAAAAAGACCCCCGAGGGGATCGCGGTAAAAATACTCGGATCTCCCATAGACTTACATTGGGCTCGCTGCTCGGGTCGAGTACCCGAGTATTCCAATATTCATAAAGTCATGGCGCTCCTTCCCTTCCGAGCTCTGCCGTGCGCCCAAACAGTAGTTTTCATGCCCTTATGGGGTATTAGCGTACTCAGTAGAATTTGCACAACAAATTGTGTGGTGCAATTTCTCCTGTTACCTTTGTGAAAATGCAAATTTGGGGCTAAAAAATTTATTTTGTAGGAAAAATGTGATTTTTTTTATTTTCACAGCTCAATGTTATTAACTTCTGTAAAGCACTTGGGGGTTCAAGGTTCTTACCACATGTGTAGATACGTTCCCTGAGGGGCCTAGTTTCCAAAATGGTGTCACTTGGGGGTTTCCACTGTTTAGGCACATCAGGGGCTCTCCAAACGCTACATGGCTGTCACAGATGTGTCGAAGGCCTCAGACTGTTGCACTGCATCTACCTGCAGAAGATCTCAGTAGTTTGCTTTGCAGATGAGTTGCCACCTTCCCCGGTGCTAATGGCCACACCTGGACCTGAGTGTTGATATACTTCCTGCTTGCTGCTGTCAAACACGGGCGATATTTTTCCATTTGCATTTTCCCTGTTGATGCTTGGAGCTGTAGCAGTCTGCTATTGTCCTTTTTGGAGTTTGGAAGATGTTGGTGTATCTCTTCAAGTCTTCTGAAGCTAAGTGTTCCCTTGTTTCATTTGTCTATCCCAGTTGTCTTTAGCTGTAGTGAGGATTGACTAGCGCTCATTCTGTCCTTCCCGGTGAAGGGCTTATCGCCAGGGTCAGGCAGGGATTGGGTATCCTGCTTGGCGATTGGTGCTTAATTATAGGACAGACTAGGTGACGTTACATCTGCCTAGGGGTCTACACTCTCAGCTGCCCTAGTATTGGGTTCCTTCTCCTTATCCCTTTGTGTTGCACTTAGTCTGCCCTACACCGTGCGTGACAATGGCGTCCGCTAATTATTCCAGCACATTTTGCGTTCAAAAAGTCAAATGGTGCTCCTTCTTTTCCAAGATCTGCCATCCACCCAAACAGTGGTTTTCCTCCAAATATTAGATTTTGGCGTACTCAAGAGAAATTGCACAACAAATTTTAGGGTCCATGTTTTCTTTTTACTCTCGCGAAAATAATAATCTTTGGGTCTAAAGTAGTGATGAGCAAATATACCGTATTTTTCGCTTTATAAGACGCACCCCAAATTTTGAGAAAAATTGGAAAAAAACTTTAATAAAATGGTGGTGCTTCTTATAATCCATGCATCTTATTGCTTACCGGGGTGGTTGCTGTGGTGAAGCAGGGTCTCAGGGTTGCTGCTGGAGGAGGTGGGTGCTGCCGTCGCGCTCTGTCCCATGCTGCCGAGTGCTACCACCTTGCTGTGTCCCCGATGCTTGCTGCTGCGCTCTTTTGCTGGGTGCTGCTGCCGCGCTGTATCCCTGATGCTTGCTGCCACGCTCTTTTACTGGGTGCTGCTGCCGTGCTGTGTCCCCGATGCTTGACGCCATGTTCTGTCCAATGCTGCCGCCGCTCTCTGTCCTGTGCTGCATGGGGGAGCTCTGCAGTTCCATCCATGCTTTCCTGTGCAGTGGATTCCTTACGGGAAAATGGCCGCCGGGAGGTGGCGCATGCGCAGATGGAGATCTCGGCAACAAGATTTCAGCAGATGAGATTTCAGCTCTGAGATCTGCGCTCCCAAGACCTCCCGGCAGCCATTTTCTCAGAAAGAATCCACCGCACAGGAAAGCATGGATCGAACTGCAGAGTTCACCCACGCAGCACGGGACAGAGAGCGGCTGCAAGCTTCGGTGACAGAGCGGGGGCACAGCGTGGCAGCAACAGCAGCACCGTGGATAGTGTGGCAGCAAGCATCAGATACCCGCAGCGGCAGCACAGATAAGGGATATCTGCTTTGTAAGATGCACCCCCCATTTTCCCTCCAAATTTGGGGGAAAAAAGTGTGTCTTGCAAACCATTTTTTTTTAGGGACCACATCACATTTGACGTCATTTTGAGGGGTCTATATGATAGAAAATACCCAAGTGTGACACCGTTCTAAAAACTGCATCCCTCAAGGTACTCAAAACCACATTCAAGAAGTTTATTAACCCTTCTGGTGCTTCACAGGAATTTTTGGAATGTTTAAATAAAAATGAACATTTAACTTTTTTTCACACAAAATTTACTTCAGCTCCAATTTGTTTTATTTTACCAAGGGTAACAGGAGAAAATGAACCCCAAATGTTGTTGTCCAATTTGTTCTGAGTACGCTGATACCCCATATGTGGGGGGGAACCACTGTTTGGGTGCATGGCAGAGCTCGGAAGCGAAGGAGCGCCGTTTGGAATGCAGACTTAGATGGATTGGTCTGCAGGCGTCACGTTGCATTTGCAGAGCCCCTGATGTAACTAAACAGTACAAACCCCCCCACAAGTGACCCCATATTGGAAACTAGACCCCCCAAGGAACTTATCTAGATGTGTTGTGAGAACTTTGAACCCCCAAGTGCTTCACTACAGTTTATAACGCAGAGCCGTGAAAATAAAAAATTCATTTTTTTTCCCACAAAAATGTTTTTTTTTCCCAAGAGTAACAAGAGAAATTGGACCCCCAAAAGTTGTTGTCCAATTTGTCGAGTACACTGATACCCCATATGTTGGGGTAAACCCCTGTTTGTGCGCACGGCAGAGCTCGGAAGGGAAGGAGCACTGTTTTACTTTTTCAACGCAGAATTGGCTGGAATTGAGACCGGACGCCATGTCGCGTTTGGAGAGCCCCTGATGTGCCTAAACAGTGGAAACTCCCCAATTATAACTGAAACCCTAATCCAAACACACCCCTAACCCTAATCCCAACTGTAAATGTAATCCAAACCCTAACCCTAAGGGTATGTGTCCACGTTCAGGATTGCATCAGGATTTGTTCAGGATTTTACGCAGGTCAAATCTGCACCAAATCTGCACCTGACGTCACTGGCAGGTCACCTGCGTTGTTTGAGCATTGTAAGGACATGCTGCGTTCTGAAAAGACACGCCGCATGTCCTTTTCTGCGGGTCTGACGCATGCGTCTTTTAATGCATAGTGGAGATGGGATTTCATGAAATCCCCTCCACTATGCTGTAACATCTGGACGCTGTGTGTTTGATGCTGCGGCTCTACACAGCATCAAACACGCAGCGTTTCCTGAACGTGGACACATACCCTTTAGCCCCAACCCTAACCCCTAGTCCTAATCCTAACCTTAGTCCTAACCCTAGCGGGAAAATGGAAATAAATACATTTTTTTAAATTTTATTATTTTTCACTAACTAAGGGGGTGATGAAGGGGGGTTTGATTTACTTTTATAGCAGGTTTTTAACCCCTTAAGCCCCGAGGGTGGTTTGCACGTTAATGACCGGGCCAATTTTTACAATTCTGACCACTGTCCCTTTATGAGGTTATAACTCTGGAACGCTTCAACGGAGCTTGGCGATTCTGACATTGTTTTCTCGTGAGATATTGTACTTCATGTTAGTGGTAAAATTTATTCGATATAACTTGTGTTTATTTGTGAAAAAAATGGAAATTTGGCAAAAATTTTGAAAATTTCACAATTTTCCAACTTTGAATTTTTATGCCCTTAAATCACAGAGATATGTCACACAAAATACTTAATAAGTAACATTTCCCACATGTCTACTTTACATCAGCACAATTTTGGAACCAAATTTTTTTTTGTTAGGGAGTTATAAGGGTTAAAAGTTGACCAGCAATTTCTCATTTTTACAACACTATTTTCCAGGACGTCCCCCTGACAGCACAATGGAGGACGTCCTCCTCCTCCTTGCAGGGACAGGAAACACAACACGAGAGGTTAAAAGGTCCCACTCCACCCCCTTTCCCTCAGTGTTTTTCCTGTCCCTGCATGGAGGGACACACGAGAGGAACAGCGCTATACAGCGTGAAGACTCACCAGACCGGAGGGCTCGGGGGATCGTGCGGCTAGGCCAATATCCTTCCCCCGCCGTATTAAGCCCCAGGCAAGAAACTCCCCGGTGGGGAGTCCCTCTGCCCAGAGACCAGTCGAGCGGACGAGCTCCTGGGTTGAACCGCTTCCTCCCGGGGGGAGGCTCTCGGTTCAGGCGCCAGGAGAAGAGGCGCCGCATGGAGAAATATCCGGCGCCAGCAGCAGGCGCAGCGGGCGTTCCACAGCGTGGAACGCGGCAGATAGAAATCATATACCGGACAGTGCTTCCGGTATCAGCACAGGTAAGGTGACGTCACATCCGGGCACGCCTGACGTCCTCTCCTCCTGGCATCTCAGCGTGCGTTCCACTTGGTGGAACGCGGAAGTGAGCGTCCTTAAGGGCGCTGAACACAGAGCGCCGCAGCGTTTCATTCAGCGTTCCTTCTGGAGTAAGGAGCGCCAGATTTGAAGTGTGGAGAAACGGTTTGGGCTACAGGACACAAGAGTTTGTGGTCTCTGCTAGCCAGACGGTCGGAAAGAATGCCGGAGACTAAGGGTGAGTGCGGCAGATGCTGCTATATCCCGCATTTGGTTGCTTATATTTAAAAAAGCTTATTTTATATACGGGGCATTTCTCAACAGAGAATGCGGAGGACAGAAATGAGGAGACTGGGGTAAGTGCGCAGTGCGCATATTACTTACATAGGACCGCATGCAGTCTGAGCCATTCTTATTCTTATTGTAGGATAAAGAGGCCACTCAAACTCCCCTTTCTCAGGCAAAAAAGTCGGGCAAAGCGGGAGCAAAATCTAGGAGATGCTCCATGTGCAATATGAAGCTTTCAGAAGCATACAAGAAAGCTCTCTGCAGTTCTTGTATCACTAAGGTTGTCAGGGATGAACAACCAGCAATGTTGTCGGAGATGAGGAGTCTAATCCGAGAGGAGATCCAAAATTCGCTTGCCTCTATGTCTCAACGGAATAGGAGCAGTCCAAGTCCGACTCGTAAGAGACCAAGAAGGGATCCAGAACAGGAAGACCAGGAGGGTTCTTCAGAAGCAGAGTCGGAATACGGAGAGTTTGACCAGGAAGAAGGAGAATTGCCATTGGAACAGGAACAAGGCAGAAGGTATTACTTTCCGGTAGAAGACACAGAAGAGCTGGTTCAAGCGGTCAGAAGTACCATGCAGATAAAAGAAGATCCACGTCCAAGATCTAGTCAGGATCAGATGTTTGGAGGTCTCACACATCAAGAACAAACAGTGTTCCCGGTGAGCGACCATATTCGCCGTATGATATCTCAGGAATGGAGAGATGCGGAACGTAGGTTGGTGATGTCTAGAGAATTTAAGAACCGTCTTCCATTTGATCCAGACGAGATCAAGACATGGGAAGAAATTCCTAAGGTAGATGTTCCCATAGCCAAAGTGGCAAAGAAGACATCCATACCTTTCGAAGATTCATCTAGCCTCAAGGATGCCATGGACCGTAAGGCGGATATTCTGTTACGCCGAACCTGGGAGACTTCTGCAGCTCTGATAAAGACTAACATCGCAGCCACGTCGGTAGCAAGATCCATGTTCCTGTGGGTGGAACAATTGGAAGAACATTTAATTAATAAGACTCCAAGGGCTGATATAATTTCTTCCCTGCCTATCATAAAGTCAGCCACGGCTTTCATGGCAGACACCTCAGCCGAATCTGTTAGATTTGCGGCCAGAAATAGCTCTTTGTCAAATGCAACCCGTAGGGCCATTTGGCTTAGATCTTGGTCGGGGGATAATGCATCCAAAAATAAATTGTGTGCCATTCCATTCACAGGTTCTAGGATATTTGGTCAGGCTCTAGACGACATTCTAGAATCGGCAGCTGATAGTAAAAAAGGGTTCCCCGAGGATAAACCTAGGAGATTTCAGCCCTTTCGGAGAAGACCACTTCCCCCCCCTCCCCCCCGCAGACAACCGGAGTATAGAGAGCAGTGGAGATCAGGCAGAGGAACATTTAGGAATTCTTACACCCAGAACAAAAGGGGAAGATCTTCCCTTTTTGGTTCAAATTATAGATCAAGAAAGCAATGACGCCATGGGAATAGGCGGGAGACTAAGATTCTTTTTAAGTCACTGGAGTCAGATCTCAGTCAACAGTTATGTCCTCAAAATAATCTCAGACGGGTACAGAATAGAACTGGTCTCCCACGTACCGCAGAGGGTTATAGCACCAACAGTGGTAGCTTCAAATTCCCCTATGTTCTCAGACCTGCAAGATCTGTACAATTCCCAGGTCATAGTTCGAGTTCCCTTTCCAGAATTAGACACAGGTCATTATTCCTCCCTATTCTCGATTCCAAAGGCTTCGGGAGAATCCCGTACAATAATAAATTTGAAACCTCTGAATGTATATGTCAGGTACAAAAAATTCAGAATGGAATCGATCAAGTCAACCATTCATCTTATAAACAAGGATTCGGTGATGTGCACTCTCGACCTGAAGAGTGCATATTATCAGGTTCCGATTCACCCCTCTTCTCAGGAGCTTCTGAGATTCTCGGTGAGTCTTCCGGACCAAACCTGCCACTTCCAATTTCAATGCCTCCCATTCGGTCTAGTATCTGCTCCAAGAATTTTCACGAAATTAGTAGCAGAAGTAGTGGCATTTCTAAGAAACCAAGGAATAACAATAATTCCGTACTTGGACGATTTTCTCATCGTAGCACAAACAGAGATCATTCTGCGGCAACACACAGATCGGGTCATAGCAGTATTGGAACAACTAGGATGGGTGGTAAACCGAAAAAAGTCCCATCTAAGACCAGAGACCCGAAAAAAATTTTTTGGGAGTACTTTTGGATTCTACAACCAGACAATCCTTCTTGCCAAGGGACAAACGAAGCTCATTAATAAAGATGGTGCTACAGTTTCAAAGAAAGCCAGTTACGATAAGAATGGCCATGGAAATCTTGGGGAAGATGACAGCGTGCATCCCTTGTGTCAGATGGGCTCAAGCGCACTCAAGACCCTTACAAGAACAAGTACTCTCGGTATGGGATCGTTCCCGTTCATCGTTAGACAAGAAGATGCTTCTATCATGAAGGTGAGAAGTTCACTGCGATGGTGGACCCAGGACGACAATCTAAGAAGGGGAGTTCCTTGGATATCTTCCCCTTGTGTGATAATCACCACAGACGCAAGTCAGTGGGGATGGGGAGCACACTTAGGAGGAAAATTCTTTCAGGGCAAGTGGCCCAAAGAAATCAGTCAGATGTCGTCAAATTACAGAGAACTATACGCAGCTTGGGAAGCTCTCAGAAGAAACTATTTATGCCTAAAAGGCAAGCACGTAAAGATCCTGTCAGACAACGTGACAGCAGTATCCTTTTTAAGACATCAAGGAGGTTCCAGACACAGGGCGCTTCAAAATCTAGCGCAAACAATATTCACATGGGCAGAAAATGTGGTCCTGTCGATAACAGCGGTTCATCCAGAAGGTTCCCAAAACATTCTAGCCGACTATTTAAGCAGAAAGAAGGTTTGTCCGACCGAATGGGAATTAAATCAAGAGATGTTCCAAATACTATGCCACCGTTGGGGAACGCCCAGGTTAGATTTATTCGCCACAAGGAAAAATTCAAAGGTGTCCAGATTTTACTCTCTCAACCCTTCAGACATACCGGAAGCAGTCGATGCCTTAAGCCAAACATGGAACGAACCTCTGTCTTACGCATTTCCCCCAATAGCACTTATTCCAGTAGTGCTCAGGAAGATTCAAGAAGACCAGGCAACGGTGCTCACGATTGTACCATTCTGGCCAAAGAGAAGTTGGTTCCCGTTATTGGGGGCCATGTCAGTGGAAGAGCCTATCAAACTCCCGTTATGGAGGGATATCATTCACCAAGGACCGGTATTGCACCAGGATCCGGAGAGGCTACATCTGTCAGCATGGATCCTGAAAGGGACATCTTGAAATCCAGAGGTCTTTCGGATGAAGTAATCACAACCATACAGGCTAGTAGGAAGCCTGTGACCACAGCCATCTACCACAAAATCTGGAGGAAATTTTGTTTGGAAAGTGGCAGGTCGGCCGTGATGCCGGGGGCTTTGGATGTTCCTAGAGTCTTAAATTTTTTACAGACTGGTTTTAACTTGGGGCTCAGGCCGAGTACAATTAAAGTCCAGATCTCGGCCCTTAGTACCTTTTTAGATTATCCATTGGCCTCCCACCCCTGGATAATTAGATTTGTGAGGGCTATCCAAAGATTACGGCCTACCTTAAGACAACTAGCTCCTACATGGGACTTAAATCTGGTCCTCAGGGCGCTGTGTAAAAATCCTTATACTCTTGAGGAAGACATGCCCATTTCAATACGTACCTGGAAGACTGCCTTTTTAGTAGCAATTACAACTGCTAAACGCATAGGTGAAATTCAAGCCCTATCTATTAAGGATCCATATCTTCAGGTTCGAGAAGACCATATTATTCTAAAACTAGATCCGGCATTTATCCCTAAAATAGCCTCAGTTAAAAACCGAGACCAGGAGATAATTTTACCGTCTTTTTGTGAGAACCCGGCTAATGAAAAAGAACAAGCTTTACACTCCCTTGATGTTAGGCGGGCGGTATTAAGCTATCTAGAGGTCACTAGCTCCTGGAGAAAGGACCCTAATCTTTTTATTCTGTTTGGGGGTAAGAATAAAGGTAAAAAAGCGTCCAAGCCTTCAATAGCCAGATGGATCACAACTATAATCTCAAAAGCCTACTCATCAGAGGGGATAGCTTGCCCAACAGGGATAAAAGCGCACTCTACTAGAGCGGTTTCAGCATCATGGGCTGAGCGAGCAGGAGCATCTCTAGATCAGATTTGCAAGGCCGCAACTTGGGCCAGGGTAAACACATTTTGTAAGCATTATAAATTAGATGTTATGGCAGCCCAGCAGACATCATATGGGAGAAAGGTTCTCCAGGCAGTTGTCCCACCCTAAGGGAGTTTTTCTTTGGTATTCTCCATTGTGCTGTCAGGGGGACGTCCTGGAAAATGGGTATTATACCTACCGATAATTCGGTTTCCAGGAGTCCATCCTGACAGCACCGTTATTTCCCCCCCTATACATACCAGTTCATATGCTGTAATATGTTTGGTTAATAAAGTTTTCAAAAGGATATCTATCCATAGTGTGGTACTTGTCAAAACACTGAGGGAAAGGGGGTGGAGTGGGACCTTTTAACCTCTCGTGTTGTGTTTCCTGTCCCTGCAAGGAGGAGGAGGACGTCCTCCATTGTGCTGTCAGGATGGACTCCTGGAAACCGAATTATCGGTAGGTATAATACCCATTTTTTTTTAGGGACCACATCTCATTTGAAGTCATTTTGAGGGGTCTATATGATAGAAAATACCCAAGTGTGACACCATTCTAAAAACTGCACCCCTCAAGGTGCTCAAAACCACATTCAAGAAGTTTATTAACCCTTCAGGTGTTTCACAGGAATTTTTGGAATGTTTAAATAAAAATGAACATTTAACTTTTTTTCACACAAAATTTACTTCAGCTCCAATTTGTTTTATTTTACCAAGGGTAACAGGAGAAATTGGACCCCAAAAGTTGTTGTACAATTTGTCCTGAGTACGCTGATACCCCATATGTGGGTGTAAACCATTGTTTGGGCGCATGGCAGAGCTCGGAAGGGAAGGAGCGCCATTTGACTTTTCAATGCAAAATTGACTGGAATTGAGATGGGACGCCATGTCACGTTTGGAGAGCCCCTGATGTGCCTAAACATTGAAACCCCCAAGTGACACCATTTTGGAAAGTAGACCCCTTAAGGAACTTATCTAGATGTGTGGTGAGCACTTTGACCCAACAAGTGCTTCACAGAAGTTTATAATGCAGAGCCGTAAAAATAAAAAATCATATTTTTTCACAAAAATGATCTTTTCGCCCCCAATTTTTTATTTTCCCAAGGGTAAGAGAAGAAATTAGACCACAAAAGTTGTTGTTCAATTTGTCCTGAGTACAACGATACACCATATGTGGGGGTAAACCACTGTTTGGGCGCATAGCAGAGCTCGGAAGGGAAGGAGCGCCATTTGACTTTTCAATGCAAAATTGACTGGAATTGAGATGGGACACCATGTCGCGTTTGGAGAGCCCCTGATGTGCCTAAACATTAAAACCCCGCACAAGTGACACCATTTTGGAAAGTAGACCCCCTAAGGAACTTATCTTGATGTGTTTTGAGAGCTTTGAACCCCCAAGTGTTTCACTACAGTTTATAACGCAGAGCCGTGAAAATAAAAAAAATTTTTTTTTCAGAAAAATGATTTTTTAGCCCCCAGTTTTGTATTTTCACAAGGGTAACAGGATAAATTGGACTCCAAAAGTTGTCCAATTTGTCCTGAGTACGCTAGTACCCCATATGTGGGGGGGGGAACCACTGTTTGGGTGCATGGCAGAGCTCGGAAGGGAAGGAGCGCCATTTGGAATGCAGACTTAGATGGATTGGTCTGCAGGCGTCACGTTGCATTTGCAGAGCCCCTGATGTACCCAAACAGTAGAAACCCCCCACAAGTGACCCCATATTGGAAACTAGACCTCCCAAGGAGCTTATCTAGATGTGTTTTTTGAGCTTTGAACCCCCAAGTGTTTCACTACAGTTTATAACGCAGAGCCGTGAAACTAAAAATTCTTTTTTTTTTTCAGAAAAATGATTTTTTAGCCCCCAGTTTTATATTTTCACAGGGGTAACAGGATAAATTTGACCCCAAAAGTTGTCCAATTTGTCCTGAGTACGCTGATACCCCATATGTGGGGGGAACCACTGTTTGGATGCAGACTTAGATGGATTGGTCTGCAGGCGTCACGTTGCATTTGCAGAGCCCCTGATGTACCCAAACAGTATAAACCCCCCATAAGTGACCCCATATTGGAAACTAGACCTCCCAAGGAACTTATCTAGATGTGTTGTGAGAACTTTGAACCCCCAAGTGTTTCACTACAGTTTACAACGCAGTGCTGTGAAAATAAAAAATCCTTTTTTTCCCACAAAAATGATTTTTAGCCCCCCAAATTTTTATTTTCCCAGAGATAACAAGAGAACTTGGACCCCAAAAGTTGTCCAATTTGTCCCGAGTACGCTGATGCCCCATATATTGGGGTAAACCCCTGTTTGGGCGCACGGGAGAGCTCGGAAGGGAAGGAGCACTGTTTTACTTTTTCAACGCAGAATTGTCTGGAATTGAGATCGGACGCCATGTCGCGTTTGGAGAGCCCCTGATGTGCCTGGACAGTGGAAACTCCCCAATTCTACCTGAAACTAACCCAAACACACCCCTAACCCTAATCCCAACTGTAACCCTAACCACACCCCTAACCCTGACACACCCCTAATTCTAATCTCAACCCTAATCCCAACCGTAAATGTAATCCAAGCCCTAACCCTAACTTTAGCTCCAACCCTAACCCCAACCCTAACCCTAGCCCTAATGGGAAAATGGAAATAAATACATTTTTTTAATTTTATTATTTTTCCCTAACTAAGGGGGTGATGAAGGGGGGTTTGATTTACTTTTATAGCGTTTTTTATATCGGATTTTTATGATTGGCAGCTGTCACACTAAAAGACGCTTTTTATAGCAAAAAAGTTTTTGCGTCTCCATATTTTGAGACCTATAATTTTTCCGTATTTTGGTCCACAGAGTCATGTGAGGTCTTGTTTTTTGCAGGACGAGTTGACGTTTTTATTGGTAACATTTTCGGACATGTGACAGTTTTTGATCACTTTTTATTCTGATTTTTGTGAGGCAGAATGACCAAAAACCAGCTATTCATGAATTTCTTTTGGGGGAGGCGTTTATACCGTTCCACGTTTGGTAAAATTGATAAAGCAGTTTTGTTCTTCGGGTCAGTACGATTACAGCGATACCTCATTTATATCATTTTTTTATGTTTTGGCGCTTTTATACGATAAAAACTATTTTATAGAAAAAATAATTATTTTGGCATCGCTTTATTCTGAGGACTATAACTTTTTTATTTTTTTGGTTATGATGCTATATGGCGGCTCGTTTTTTGCGGGACAAGATGACGTTTTCAGCAGTACCATGGTTATTTATATCCATCTTTTTGATCGCGTGTTATTTCACTTTTTGTTCGGCGGTATGATAATAAAGCGTTTTTTGGCTCGTTTTTTTTTTTTTTTTTCTTACGGTGTTCACTGAAGGGGTTAACTAGTGGGACAGTTTTATAGGTTGGGTCGTTACGGACGCGGCGATACTAAATATGTGTACTTTTATTGTTTTTTTTGGGTTTTTTTAGATAAATGTATTTATGGGAATAATATATATATTTTTTTCTTTACTTAGGAATTATTATTTTTTTTTTTTACACATGTGGAAATTTTTTTTTTAACTTTTTTACTTTGTCACATCACAGATCGCCGATCTGATAGTGTGCACAGCACTCTATCAGATCGGCGCTCTCACTCACACTGCTGCAGGCTGCAGCTTTCATCTGCAGCCTGCTCCGGACCCGGAAGTACTCCCTGCAGTACCCGGATGCAGCCCCGCGGCCATTTTGGATCCGGGGCCTGCAGGGAGGAGACGCTCGGTACAAGGTGAGTACATTCCCTTGTACCGATCGTCTCAGGGAAGCCCGCAGGGAGCCCCCTCCCTGCGCGATGCTTCCCTGTACCTCCGGTTAATGTGCCGGGGGCGGTCCGTGACCGCTCCTGGCACATAGTGCCGGATGTCAGCTGCGATAGGCAGCTGACACCCGGCCACGATCGGCCGCGCTCCCCCCGTGAGCGCGGCCGATCGGCTATGACGTACTATCCCGTCACTGGGAAGTCCCAGGTCACCTTGACGGGATAGTACGTCATATGGGATTAAGGGGTTAAGAGGATTTTTATGATTGGCAGCTGTCACACACTGAAAGACGCTTTTTATTGCAAAAAATATTTTTTGCGTTACCACATTTTGAGAGCTATAATTTTTCCATAATTTGGTCCACAGAGTCATGTGAGGTCTTGATTTTTGCGGGACGAGTTGACGTTTTTATTGGTAACATTTTTGGGCACGTGACATTTTTTGATCGCTTTTTATTCCGATTTTTGTGACGCAGAATGACCAAAAACCAGATATTTATACCGTTCCATGTTTGGTAAAATGGATAAAGCACTTTTATTCTTCGGGTCAGTATGATTACAGCGATACCTCAGTTATATCATTTTTTTTATATTTTGGCGCTTTTATACGATAAAAACTATTTTATAGAAAAAATATTTTTTTTTATTTTTGCATAGCTTATAGTCCTCAGAATAAACTTTTCTATTTTTTCGCTGATGACGCTGTATGGCGGCTCATTTTTTGCGGGACAAGATGACGTTTTCAGCGGTGCCATGTTCATATCCGTCTTTTTGATTGCTTGTTATTTCACCATTTGTTCGGCGGTATGATGATAAAGCGTTTTTTGCCTCGTTTTTTTTTTCTTTTTACAGTGTTCACTGAAGGGGTTAACTAGTGGGAAAGTTACGGACGCGGCGATACTAAATGTGTACTTTTAATGTTTTGTTTTTTATTTAGATAAAAAAATGCATTTATGGGAATAGTATATTTTTTTTTCTTTAGGAATTATTATTATTATTATTTTTTTTACACATCTAAATATTTTTTTTTTACGTTATCACATTGTCCCGGGGGGGACATCACTATATAGTGACAGATCGCTGATCTGACACTTTGCAGAGCACTGTGTCAGATCAGCGATCTGACGTGCCCTGCTCCAGGTTTACAGGCGCTTGCTCTGAGCAGGCGCTTGGTAAGCCACCTGGCTGCAGGACCCGGATGCAGCCCCGTGGCCATTTTGGATCTGGGGCCTGCAGGGAGGAGACGCTCGGTACAAGGTGAGCATATCGCCTTGTACCGAGGGTCTCAGGGAAGCCCGCAGGGAGCCCCCTCCCTGTGCGATGCTTCCCTATGCCCCTGGAACACTGCGATCATGTTTGATCGCAGTATTCCGGGGGTTAATGTGCGAGGAGCGGTCCGTGACTGCTCCTGGCACATAGTGAAGGATGTCAGCTGCGAAAGTCAGCTGACACTCGTCCGCGCTCCCCCTGTGAGCACAGCCGATTGCATATGATGTACTATCCCGTCACTGGGAGTTAAGTCCCAGGTCACCTCGATGGGATAGTACATCATATGGGATTAAGGGGTTAATGAATTTCCTGAATGTGGTTTTGAACACCTTGTGGCGTGCAGTTTTTAGAATGCTGTCACTTTGGGGTATTTCCTGTCATATAGGCCCCTCAAAGTCTCTTCAAATGTGATGTGGCCCTTTAAAAAATGGGACAGGTGTGTAATATCACGTTTCTGTACAGTAAGTTTGAAACTGTCTCTGTATCTATGTAGTAAGCTTTGAACTGTTACCATATCTATGTCCGTTCTGTTACTGTTGTTGAGGGAGAATCTAAATTGATCCTTCATGGTTGACTCAGTGATTTCCAAATTAATCTACAGGGTGTTGCTGGCAACTGAAAATGACCAGACGGAGACGTGTGTCTCTGTATGGGGGATCGAGCAGATCTCTGGCCCCCGTTTTATTCTATATCACTTTTCATAGTCATGGAAAATATACTTCAACCAATCAGCATAAGAACACACTCACAGTTCTTAACCTATAAGGAATGCAGGAAAAACTTAACCCATGAGAATACAGAAAAACCGGAAACTACATATATGGTGATATCTTCTTGGCATAGAAATCACATACTAACAGGTGTCTCAGTCTTGTATAGCAATACACCCCCGACTCTATTATCTGGCTCGAGTCAGAAGACTCAAGGTCTTTATACCAATTATGAACCATAGCCTAATTGAATAACAGGCTTGTGAACAACAAGATAAAGTTACTTCATGGCAGCTGTAACCTTTTACCTAATTAAATAACAGAATTTATCTTTAAGCAACAAGAAAATGGAGTCGAAAACACAAAATGGAGAACCTTTCTTCATTTGTCCCTTCACATTCCCCCCTAGATAAATTTTGTTAATTAATGTTTAGTATCAGAGGTACTATCCCAAGCTTTAAGCTCGAGGGGTACTGGTCTTCACATGGCTGGTGCCATGTTACCAGCCATGGCTGTTGCGGCGTCCCCCCTGTATACTAGAATTTACGAATAACAATTATTGATAACAGCAGTGGGGATCTTTTGAAGATAGCCATGCGCTTGGCTTCAACATCTTCGTCAGGTAACTTTGTGAAATCGGTGTAGAGAAGAGCAGGGGTGGCAACGCTTTTGGTATCATCAAGTATCAAGTTTTAGTATTACATACATGACAAGGATAAAGGCAACAATGTGTAACAAACTTTGCAAGATTCCAGCTATCCAGTCCCCAAGTCCCTCAAACCAATTGGCTGGATTAAGAAAGGAGAAGGTGTCTGCCCACCAACTGTCCTTATTACGGTCATTGTCTTTATCATATTAATCTTCGAGTCTTTGAATATCCTCTAACTTTAACTTCATAGTGCTATTGGGATCTGTATAATAACAATAAGCGGGTCCAATAACCTGACACATACCACCCTGTGCTGCTGTTAAGTAATCCAGTACTACAGTGTGTTGATTAGTGACTATAATAAGTTGGTTTTGGACAACAACCGTAGTATTAAGTATATCCAATATATCCCAAATTTGATCATCTAGATAGTCTGTGGCCCTAACCAATTTATCCCACATTTGTGTAATCATAGGGTAAATGAAAATAGAACTGACAATTTTATTGGCTATACCCATCTGTGCTACTAATCTGTCATGATATTGTACAAACTTATTATTCAAGGATATTGGGGAATTTAGGCTTTCTCATGCGGTTACCAATAATAATATAAAAAATGCGAAAAACCAAAACATTGTGTCCCCTTATTTGCTACTAGTCTGTTTGACCAGCTTGCAGTGCGATACGTGGATCCACGTCGGCCTTCCTTCCAGCTTTACTGACATAGGAGTGATACTGAGGACTTGGTAGGGACCATCATAGTTACATAGTTACATAGTTATTAAGGTTGAAGGAAGACTGTAAGTCCATCTAGTTCACCCCATAGCCTAACCTAACATGCCCTAACATGTTGATCCAGAGGAAGGCAAAAAAACCCCATGTGGCAAAGAGTAACTCCACCATGGGGAAAAAAATTCCTTCCCGACTCCACATACGGCAATCAGACTAGTTCCCTGGATCAACGCCTTATCAAGGAATCTAGTGTAGATACCCTGTAATATTATACTTTTCCAGAAAGGTATCCAGTCCCCTCTTAAATTTAATTAATGAATCACTCATTACAACATCATACGGCAGAGAGTTCCATAGTCTCACTGCTCTTACAGTGAAGAATCCGCGTCTGTTATTGTGCTTAAACCTTCTTTCCTCCAGACGTAGAGGATGCCCCCTTGTCCCTGTCTCAGGTCTATGATTAAAAAGATCATCAGAAAGGTCTTTGAACTGTCCCCTCATATATTTATACATTAACATAAGATCACCCCTTAGTCTTCGTTTTTCCAAACTAAATAGCCCCAAGTGTAATAACCTATCTTGGTATTGCAGACCCCCCAGTCCTCTAATAACCTTGGTCGCTCTTCTCTGCACCCGCTCCAGTTCAGCTATGTCTTTCTTATACACCGGAGACCAGAACTGTGCACAGTATTCTAAGTGTGGTCGCACTAGTGTCTTGTATAGAGGTAAAATTATGTTCTCCTCATGAGCATCTATGCCTCTTTTAATACATCCCATTATTTTATTTGCCTTTGTAGCAGCTGCCTGACACTGGCCACTGAATATGAGTTTGTCATCCACCCATACACCCAGGTCTTTTTCATTGACAAGGGTTCTTTCATCATACAAGGGTTCTAGTCCATATTTTCTGACATGCCTTTTCACGACCACGAAACCACCAGACTTCAAGTTCTGACAAGTGTCGGTTTCTGCTGAATCTGGAAGGGAAGAAAAAAACTAAAACATGGGTGTTAGCAAGATTTTTACTAAGCTGAATAACATATTGAACAGCACGGTCAGTTTCCTCTGATAACTACTGAGGCTGGAAATTTGCAACTGGGGGCCTAGAACCAAACAATATCTCATATGGGGACAGGCCATGTTTTGCCTTAGGGGTAGTACGAATGTGGTACAGTACAATGGGTAGGAGCTCTGGCCATGGAGCCGTAGTCTCCTGCATCATTTTGGTCAATTGTCCCTTCAGTGTGCCGTTCAGCCTCTTAACTTTCCCACTGGATTGTGGATGGTACGGAGTATGGAGGGCTACAGTGGATCCAAACATTGTCAAAACCTCCTGATACACACAAGAAGAAAAGGCCGGGCCTTGGTCACTTTTGACGACTTCTGGAGCACCATATCGGCATATAACTTCCATCACCAGTTTCTTCGCTGTGGTCTTTGCAGTCATGTTGGTAACGGTGAATGTTTCTGGCCAAGTGGAGAACATGTCGACAACCACCAGACAATATTCATACCTTCCAGACTTAGGCAACGTGATGTGGTCCACCTGGAGCCTTTGGAAAGGATAGTCGGGCTTAGCAAGGTACTTTGGGGGTACACGTTGAAGTTGACCGGGATTGCAGGTCTGACAGATATTACATGCACGGTTGTGTGCTCTCAGGACTGTAGAAATACCTGGAGCCCAGTAGAATTTTTGTACATTTTTTTTTCCTCGATATATGTGGGCCCATGTGCCCACATGGCAATAGCAGGGTACATCCGCTTAGGGAGACACATAAGTTTTTCCAGAGACCATGTCCATACGTGCTCCATCAGCCTTCCACTGTTTCATTTCATCCTTTGGAGACATTCTCTGCATCGTCATTAAGTGGTCTCGCGGGGTCCGACAGAAAACCTCAGTCTGGCGTGGATCATCAGGTTCCTGTAGACTCAGTGTTTCTTGTAACTGTTTACACTGAGAGCGTGTGGTCACCATAGCTGGTATAGTCAGTTCAACGGGTAGGAGAGCAGCAGCTTTTTCTTGCATATCCACAAAGGCGTTACCAACAGTGTGTGGACTTTTCCTAGGACCGTGCGCCTTAATTTTGATAATGGCCACCTGGGTAGGTAATTTGATTGAGTCCATGAGGGTTTTAACAGCTTCAGCATTCTTCACTGGAGTCCCGGCGGTGGTAATAAACCCTTGATTGGCCCATAGGGCTCCAAAATCATGAGCAATACCAAATGCATACTGTGAGTCCGTGTATATATTAGCCCACCTGTCTTTGACCAGAACACATGCAGTAGACAGAGTCTGAAGTTCTGCTTCTTGTGCTGACTGTGAGGGAGGGAGTGCAGCTCCGTGCACTACAGTGTCTTCCGTAGTAACAGCGTATCCGGTGTGGAATCTGCCAAAATCATCAGCATATCTTAAACCGTCTTTCAGGGCATTGTAGAGAGGTTGCATTATGCGGGATGCGTCCGGTATCCATTGACGACAATAAGTACATAGTCCAAGAAAACGCTGGAGTTCAGTCTCATCTTTTGGAAAAGGAAGGGAGCTGACAGCTATTTTTCTTTCTTCTGTGAGGTGTCTGGCACCCTGAAGGAGACAGTGACCCAAAAATATCACTTGACCAAGGCAGAACCAAAATTTCGAGGCCGAAACCTGACAGTTCAGATCTGCCAGATACTTGAAGAGGCTAACAGTGGCAGCAATGGCTTCCTGCTCTGTTGTCGTCCCTGATAAATAAATGCAAACAGAAACTGGCAATTTGGGTGTAATGGAATGCTGAAGAAGGCATTGGCAAGGTCGATGACTGTGAACCAAGCAGCATCCTGAGGTATCTGGGACAAAATAGTATGTGGATTAGGCACTGGAGTTTCCAGAACAGTAGCTGCATTAACTGCCCGTAGATCTTGTACCAGCCGGTACACAGAGGGTTGGCCGGGTGGGGTCTTTTTCTTAACGGGAAACAAGGGCGTGTTACATAGGGAAACAGGGTACTAGGGCACCATTATCGAGTAACGTTTGTATTTGCCCCTTGAGGCCCCGCTCCTGATCATGTTTCAAAGGGTACTGATGGACTTTGGGAAAAGGGGCACCAGGTTTGAAAAACACTTTTACTGGTTCTACAGGCATTATTGGGTGTGGATCTGGGCCTATCAGGGCCATCATAACCGTGGGAAGGGCATGTAGGATACAAATCTCATTGTGTTCATCTGCATAGGGGTTATATAGCGTAAGGACCATCTGACCATCATCTTGGAATTGTATTCTGGAGCGGAACTGTGATAATAAATCTGCCCCCAGTAAATTTACCGGACATGCGGGAGAGATTACGAACTGAGCCATGACTTCAGGGAAAGGGTCCCACAGGGATGGGTTTTATAAGAGTATATTTATTGGGTCTGCCATCTACACCGATTAAAACAAGCTCTTGGTCTGAGAATTGACATAACAGGGCTTGGGAGGGAGATTCCCAGACATAGGGTTAAAAGAGATATTGGATGTGCGTAAGGTGGGGAGGGCAGGAGCTGAAGTCTGTTACATGGGCCACTGATAAGGAACAGAGCTGCGTCCTTGCAGCTGTGTGTGTATGTGTGTGGGGGGCTAAGGTTGGAGCAGAAATCGCTGCGGCTACAGATTTAACCTTTAATTTCCCTGGTGATGCAGAATGGGCTAAGTTCTTAAAACCTTTTTTACTACTTTTAATGCATCATCCGGAGTGGAATTCTCGATATCAGGTCTAACTGACATTATTGCCTCTTTCAATTCAGATTTAAGGTCAAACATTAAAGCTGTCACAAAAAGTTGTGAATGGGCTTTATTTTACAATGAGAATCCCAGATCTTTAAATACTACCATAAGACGCCCATAGAACTTCTCGGCAGCCCAGGATATATTGGTGCCTTGGGGTTAAGGGGCATAGAGCTTACAGTCCGGAGAAGAGGCTTGATTTCCTGGGGAGGGACCTTATCATCTAGCAGGGAGACACCCTGTGCCAAATTTTTGATTGTTTGCTTTCCCGACACATTAATCTCAGTCACTTTCTCAGTTCCTTCTTGCACCACAAAACATCCAGTTTTTTGTCATAGTAATAGACAACTTTCCTTTTTCAGCGTCCCAAAAACAATCAGAATTCACATCCTCTGTTGATCCTCAATTTGCTATATATCAACCACTCAACTTGAAGCAGGTGAATCTTTTACCAATCTTTCAATTACACTGATAATCAAACAATCACTTACAAGTTTCCTTCTAAAACTAGGTACCATATTTCAACTATTGTTTAAACACAAATCTCCCAGCCCGACAGAAAATATAGAGAAACTTAGAACGCAGCTACGTGCCCCCTCCATACCAGAAGCACAGCAAAGATAAGAAAATCACAGCATTCCTCAACACAGAGAAAGCAATAACGCAGCTGATTGACCCCCCCTCCCATTGGGTATCTTAGAGATAAACACAGAAACGGAATACAGCAGTTCTCAGACTTAATTTCTACCAAACCTTCATCACACAATTCACATACCATAACACCTTAGAAAAACCAATGATTGAGAATATTTTTCCTGCATTCCTGACAGATTTATTTCCCCATCTTTGGGCTAACAATATCAGATTCATCACACACATTGAAAGTCTTCTTTTTCTTCCACGGAAACTGATTCTCCTTTAGAGTTAAATATCCTTACTTTAGTTGTGCACAATACCGACGGCCTTACGGTTTTGTTCCACTGGGTCTCTCTGTCCCCCGCTGGGACAACCCAAAAACGCAGTACTCAGTGAAAGGAGGAGGGCGTCTTAGACTTTCCCTCTGAACACCTCTGGATATATATAAATATATAATTCCTGAGTTATGCATCCTACCCAATCTTCGATCACCTCACCGCGCCTGATTCTAACAGTGATCAGGAATTCAGGATATTTTGACTGTAAAGAGAATTGCATCACTGGTCAATCCGGGGTGTCCGTCCCTTATGAGGTACGGTTCGAGCACTGGGCTCCCAACGGAACTACACCTCTATATGATTCCACCCAAGAATCACCCCACCATCGGGGACAAACCTCAGATCCTCTTTGCAGCACAAACACAGGAAAACCACACCAAACGGTCAGTCTGGACAGTATAACTGCCAACTTACCATGGTTGTTGTGGGGGATGATTAGTCCCAATTTTCCAGTGCCTGTGTCCGGTCCGAGGGTCCTTTGTCTTGTCCTCCGGGGGGCAGAGGCGTTCCTGTTTGGGGCCCCACGTTTTCGGGCGCCAACTGTTGAGGGAGGATCTAAATTGATCCTTCATGGTTGACTCAGTGATTTCCAAATTAATCTATAGGGCGTTGCCGGCAACTGAAAATGACCAGACGGAGACGTGTGCCTCTGTATGGGGGATCGAGCAGATCTCTGGCCCCCGTTTTATTCTATATCACTTTTCATAGTCATGGAAATTATACTTCAACCAATCAGCATAAGAACACACTCACAGTTCTTAACCTATAAGAATGCAGGAAAAACTTAACCCATGAGAATACAGAAAAACCGGAAACTACATATATGGTCATATCTTCTTGGCATAGAAATCACATACTAACAGGTGTCTCAGTCTTGTATAGCAATACACCCCCGAATCTATTATCTGGCTCGAGTCAGAAGACTCAAGGTCTTTATACCAATTATGAACCATAGCCTAGTTGAATAACAGGCTTGTGAACAACAAGATAAAGTTACTTCATGGCAGCTGTAACCTTTTACCTAATTAAATAACAGAATTTATCTTTAAGCAACAAGAAAATGGAGTCAAAAACACAAAATGGAGAACCTTTCTTAATTTGTCCCTTCACACTGTTACTATAAAGTAATAGTATGTCAATGAACTACCTTGAGCCACTTACAGCTAAAGCAAAATCAATAACTGACAACTTACCCCAATATGAAAGTATCACCTTCTGCCACCTGTGTAAAGGCTCTCATCTCCGCTATCTAGTTAAAGATCATAGAATCATAAAATGGTAGAGTTGGAAGGGACCTCCAGGGTCATTGTGTCCAACCCCCTGCTCAATGCAGGGTTCACAAAACCATCTCAGACAGATGACTGTCCAGCCTCTGTGTGAACACTTCCATTGAAGGAGAACTCACCACCTCTCGTGGCCGGCGGTTCCACTCATTGATCACCTCACTGTCAGAAGTTATTTCTCATATCTAATCTGTGTATCCTCCCATTCAGTTTCCTTCCATTACTTCTTGTGTTTCCCAGTGAAATGAGAATGATGAGCCCTCTACACTGTGACAGCACTTCAGATATTTGTAGACCACTATTAAGTCTCTTCTTAGTCTTTTTAGTCTTTTTTTTTTTTTTTTTTGCAAGCCAAACATTCCCAGATCCTGTAACCGTTTCCCATAGGACATGGTTTGCAGTCCGCTCACCATCCTGGTCTCTCTTCTGTGAAGTTGCTCCAGTTTGTTGATGTCTTTTTTAGAATGTGGTGCCCAGAACTGGACACAGTATTCCAGATGAGGCCTGACCAAAGAGGAGTAGAGGGCAATAATGAGTTCACGTCATCTAGACTCCATGCTTCTCTTAATACATCTTAGAACTGTGTTTGCCTTTTTGTTGCTGCATCACACTGTTGATTCATGTGCAGTCTGTGGTCTATTAGTATACCCAAGTCTTTTTCACGCGTGCTGTTGCTTAGTTTTATCCTCCCATTCTGTAGATGTAATTTTTGTTGTTTTTGCCCTGATGTAGAATCTTGCATTTCTCCCTGTTAAATAAAGAAATATTTAGAATTGAGAGTCCTCAGTGGTTGATACCTTTTAATGGCTAACTGAAAAGATGGTAACAAATTTCAGCTTTCGATACTACACAGGTCTCTTCATCAGGCACAGACTAAAGCAAATTCTGAAGAATCACAAATTTATACACAACACAGCACAGAACTGTCATTATGGGAGAGTGATAAGTGATTAAACAGTTGTGTCCATAAATATTGGAAAGTTCCTAGATTAGGAGTTAATGTTTTGTTATCCTCTGATTGGGGTCTGGTTCTGTTATGATGACCCCACATGGTCTGAAGTGCAAATTCCTTAATTGATGTAAAAAGACATAAATCCATGCAACACATTCATTCCTGCACTGAGTGTGTCAAAGGTCGTCATAAGTTTATACTCCCAGATTCTCCTGTCTCTCTGAGATTTGAAGCTACCTTTCAATATAAGTAATTTCAGTCCATGGTGCTATGATCTTGGCATACAAGAATGTTTGGCCACAGGTAGATCCATTCTTTTTTCTTTTATTGTATGGAGGTGAGAATTTATCCTTGTTCTCAGTTTTTGCCCTGTCTCCCCAACATACAGACGCCCAGTTGGGACATTTAGTACAAATGATTAAGTACACCACATTAGAAGTGACGCAGCTGAAAGTACCTGGGATCTTGTAGTCCTGATGTGAGTTGGGAATCTTTATCTTGTCCGTGGTCATTATAAATGGACAGGTTTTACATTTTTTCTGGTTGCAGGGAAAGGTTCCTGCAGCTGTTGGAGAGGACAGGGAGCTTCTGACAATGATGCTTCTTAGATTTGGGGGCTGCCTAAAACACAGTAGTGGGGGGTCTGGAAATAGGGATTGTAATCGGGCATCTTTTTGTAGTAAAGGTTGTAGTTTCCGTGCAGCTCCCCTTAGCGCCTCCAGATTTGGATTGTAGGTGACCACTAGAGGCACCCGGTTATTGTCTTCTTTAGCTTTCTAATGTAGCAGGTGATTCCTTGATATTCTGGTGGCTCTTGTGATCTGGTTTTCAATTGTTCTTGGATGGTAGCCCTGATTCAAAAAGGTCTTTCTGAGGCGACCAAGGTGTTCATCCCTGTCCATTGGGTTGGAACATATACGACTGTACCTGATGGCTTGGCTGTAGACAATGGAGTTTTTTATATGTTTTGGATGGAAACTGTCCCATTTAAGGTATGTTGGACGGTCGATTGGCTTCTGATACAGGGATGTCTCTATTTTATTGTTCTGCAGCTTAATGATGGTGTCCAGAAAGTTAATTTCAGTGCAGGAGTAGTTGAGTGTCAAGTTGATGGTGGGATGAAATTGATTAAACTGTTCATGGAACATCTTTAGCTGTGGCTCAGACTCCGTCCAGATGATTAAAATGTCATCAATGTAGCGGTAGTAGGCTAGAGGCCTGATGGGACATGAGGACAAAAAGTCGCTTTCAAGCTTGGCCATGAAAAGATTTGCATACTGTGGGGCCATTTTACTTCCCATTGCTGTGCCAGTCTCCTGTAGATAGATCTTCTTGTCAAACTCAAAGTAATTGTGGGTGAGGATGAATTTTATAAGTTTCACCACAGAATCCGCATCAGTCCCTGTGTTTTCCAGGAAGAATTTGCAGCCATTTAATCCATCCTGGTGTGGGATATTGGAGTACAAAGATTCCACATCCATGGTGGCCAGGATGGTTCCTTCTTGTAGAGGACCTATCGCTGATAGTTTATTCAGTAGGTCAGTTGTGTCCTGAATGTAGCTGGGTGTATCCTTTACCAGGGGTTTAAGAACACCCTCTACCCATCCAGATACCTGCTCAGTAAGGTGCCCACACATGAAATGATTGGTCTTCCTGGGTTTCCAGATTTGTGGATTTTGGGAAGCATGTAGAATGTCCCTGTTCTTGGACTTTCTGGTATCAGGTCATTGGCTCTTATGGATTCGTCGGGCAGACAAGATACCAACTTGTTTAGTTCCTTGTAGTAGTCCTGTGTAGGATCCAACTCCAATATTTTGTAGTAGCGTGTGTTGTGAATTCTGTTCTCGAACTCCCTCCTGTGGTCGTGAATGGTACTTCGGCGAGTTCTGTCCATGGACTCCTTCTGGTGGCTGTGAGTGGAGCTCCTGGTTCTGAGGTTTTTTCCTCAGCTGACCTCGTTTAGTTCTAGGCTGGCTGCTGTATTTAACTCCACTCAGATCGTTACTTGATGCCAGCTGTCAATGTCCTAGTACTGGTTCAGATCTCTCTTGGATCTTTCAGATGACCTGCGATGTCCCTGCGAGTTTATTTGCTAATCATTGTTTATTTGTCCAGCTTGCTATCATGATATTGCTTGGCTAGCTGGAAGCTCTGGGATGCAGAGTGGCACCTCCACACCGTGAGTCGGTGTGGGGCTCTTTTTTGCACACTCTGCGTGGTTTTTTTATAGTTTTTTGTGCTGACCGCAAAGACACCTTTTCTATCCTCAGTCTGTCTAGTGAAGTCTGGCCTCCTTTGCTGAAACCTATTTCATCCCTGTGTTTGTGACTTCCATCTTAACTCACAATCAATATATGTGGGGGCTGCCTATTTCTTTGAGGAATTTCTCTGAGGCAAGCTAGGCTTTATTTTCTATCTTTAGGGGTAGCTAGCTCTTAGGCTGTGAAGAGGCGTCTAGGCAGAGTTCGGTACGCTCCACGGCTATTTCTAGTGTGTTGTGATAGGATTAGTGTTGCGGTCAGCAGAGCTCCCACTTCCCAGAGCTTGTCCTGTATTACTAGTTTGCTCATCAGGTCATTCCGGGTGCTCCTTACCACCAGGTCATCATAACAAGCGTGTGTGCATAAGTTGTCTGTTTGCTTCCTTCATATAGTCTGATGTGTTCATCATGACTATTGCACCTCCCTTGTCAGCAGGTTTGATGATGATTTCTTTGTTGGTTTTCAGAGACTGTATGGCCTTTCTCTCCTGGGCACTGATGTTGGATGCTTGTCTCCTGTTAGTATAGTGGATTTTATCAAATGCCTGAAGGAGTCTATATAGTTATCCAAATGAG
>NC_135236.1:8628861-8658861 GCF_051348905.1 Ranitomeya variabilis | reverse complement strand
CAACTCAGTATTCTTTTTCCTCCAAACACGACAAGTTGTGTTTCTACCAAACAGTTCCAGTTTGGTTTCATCAGACCATAGGACATTCTCCCAAAACTCCTCTGGATCATCCAAATGCTCTCTAGCAAACTTCAGACGGGCCTGGACATGTACTGGCTTAAGCAGTGGGACACGTCTGGCACTGCAGGATCTGAGTCCATGGTGGCGTAGTGTGTTACTTATGGTAGGCCTTGTTACATTGGTCCCAGCTCTCTGCAGTTCATTCACTAGGTCCCCCCGCGTGGTTCTGGGATTTTTGCCCACCGTTCTTGTGATCATTCTGACCCCACAGGGTGGGATTTTGCGTGGAGCCCCAGATCGAGGGAGATTATCAGTGGTCTTGAATGTCTTCCATTTTCTAATTATTGCTCCCACTGTTGATTTCTTCACTCCAAGCTGGTTGGCTATTGCAGATTCAGTCTTCCCAGCCTGGTGCAGGGCTACAATTTTGTTTCTGGTGTCCTTTGACAGCTCTTTGGTCTTCACCATAGTGGAGTTTGGAGTCAGACTGTTTGAGGGTGTGCACAGGTGTCTTTTTATACTGATAACAAGTTTAAACAGGTGCCATTACTACAGGTGATGAGTGGAGGAAAGAGGAGACTCTTAAAGAAGAAGTTACAGGTCTGTGAGAGCCAGAAATCTTGATTGTTTGTTTCTGACCAAATACTTATTTTCCACCATAATATGCAAATAAAATGATAAAAAAACAGACAATGTGATTTTCTGGATTTTTTTGTCTCAGTTTGTCTCCCATAGTTGAGGTCTACCTATGATGTAAATTACAGACGCCTCTCATCTTTTTAAGTGGTGGAACTTGCACTATTGCTGACTGACTAAATACTTTTTTGCCCCACTGTATATCTGTGTGTCATCTCCTCCTGTATATAGTATATACCTGTATGTCATCTCCTATACATAGCATATACCTGTATGTCATCTCCTCCTGTATATACTAAATACCTGTAGGTAATCTGCTCCTGTATATAGTATATACCTGTATGTCATCTTCTCCTGTATGTAGTATGTACCTGTATGTCATCTCTTCCTCTATATAGTATATACCTGTGTGTCATCTCTCCTGTATATAGTATATACCTGTGTGTCATCTCCCCTGTATATAGTATATACCTGTGTGTCATCTCCTCCTGTATATAGTATATATCTGTGTGTCATCTCCTCCTGTATTAGACCTTGTTCACACGTTATTTGGTCAGTATTTTTACCTCAGTATTTGTAAGCTAAATTGGCAGCCTGATAAATCCCCAGCCAACAGGAAGCCCTCCCCCCTGGCAGTATATATTAGCTCACACATACACATAATAGACTGGTCATGTGACTGACAGCTGCCGGATTCCTATATGGTACATTTGTTGCTCTTGTAGTTTGTCTGCTTATTAATCAGATTTTTATTTTTGAAGGATAATACCAGACTTGTGTGTGTTTTAGGGCGAGTTTCGTGTGTCAAGTTGTGTGTGTTGAGTTGCGTGTGGCGACATGCATGTAGCGACTTTTGTGAGATGAGTTTTGTGTGGCGACATGCGTGTAGCAACTTTTTGTGTGTCGAGTTGCATGTGACAGGTTAGTGTAGCAAGTTGTGTGCAGCAAGTTTTGCGCATGGTGAGTTTTGCGCGTGGCGAGTTTTATGTGTGGTGCCTTTTGAGTATGTGCAAGTTTTGTGTGAGGCAACTTTTGCATGTGTTGCAACTTTTGTGCATGTGGCAATTTTTCCGCTTGTGCAAGTTTTGCGTGTGGCGAGTTTTCCATGAGGTGAGTTTTGCACGTGTGGCGAGTTTTGCATGTGGAGAGTTTTGTGCGTGGCGAGTTTTGAGCGGCGACTTTTGTGTTTCGACTTTTATGTGGCGAGGTTGGTGTGTGTGTGGTGAAATGTGCGCAGAGGGTGGTATATGTGTTCGAGCATGTGGTAGTGTGTGGCGCATTTTGTGTGTGTGTTCATATCCCCGTGGTGGTGTGGTGATTATCCCATGTCGGGGCCCCACCTTAGCAACTGTACAGTATATACTCTTTGGCGCCATCGCTCTCACTCTTTAAGTCCCCCTTCTTCACATCTGGCAGCTGTTAATTTGCCTCCAACACTTTTCCTTTCATTTTTTCCCCATTATGTAGATAGGGGCAAAATTGTTTGGTGAATTGGAAAGCGCGGGGTTAAAATTTCACCTCACAACATAGCCTATGACGCTCTCGGGGTCCAGACGTGTGACTGTGCAAAATTTTGTGCCTGTAGCTGCGACGGTTCAGATGCCAATCCCGGACATACACACATACACACATTCAGCTTTATATATTAGATATATATATATATGTGTGTGTATATATAATATTCAGGATGTCAATTGATAGATCTAATTCTTATACCCCTATCCCAGATCGGTGCCACTATATATAACTTTAATAGAACAAAGAAACTCAGGGCTTTACACCAGTTCCAACTAGTATTAGATGGGAGGGGGTATGGGTAGTTTTAGGGAGGCTGCTCTGGAATTTGCAGCGTAGAGTCATAAAGCTTCTTCAGTGATTCTAGTGAGGGTTTTGAACACACACACACATGAAGCAGGCAGAGTGAGAAGAAGGGGGTCAGAATGGCCCATAGCGTCTGTCCTCTGCTCTTGGATGTAGCAGAGCTCAGTGTATGTGATAATACACAATCAAATACCTCATGTTCCTAATACCTCCCCCTTTTGGACTGCGCTATGGAGGCAGAACCTCTCTCGGTTCTCCATGTGCACCTCAGTAGGTTTACCCCGGCGGGACAACCCATCTGCATTGCAATGCTCGCTGCCCCTTTGGCGCTAACCGCTCAAGCAGCTCCTCGATGTGCGGCATTGGGTGCGCGTCAGAGGCTGTGATGGCGTTGAGGCCCTGTAGTCCACGCAGAACCGGGTAGTCCGATCCTTCTTTGGCACGAGAACTACAGATGAGGCCCACGTGCTCTTTGAGCGTTGAATTACTCCCAACTGTAACATCTCATTGATCTGGCGCATAACCTGCTGCACCTCGTCGGATATCCGATAGGGTGTTTGCCGTAGTGGGGCATGATTCCCAGTGTCCACCTCATGGACCACTAACACAGTCCTTCCGAGTCTGTTGGAGAACACAGCCCAGAAGGGTTCCAGCGTGGTCCACAACTGCTGGGGTTCGGTTAACAAGGCGCTTTTCTCAACGTCCTCGATGGACCCACCGGCCTTGGCTTGGGCCAGCATGTCCAGGAGGGGGTCTTCCTCCCCGTCTTTGGGCAGGCTGCAGACTGGTAGGACGTAAAGTTCACGTTTGTGATGGGCCTTCATCATGTTGAAGGGAAATGCCTTTCGCCTACCCCGAGCGTGGTCAAGGGTGACCACATAGGTGACCAGGTTGAGCTGTTGGTGGACAATGTACGGGCCTTTCCAGGCTGCCTGAAGCTTATACTTTGGTACGGGGACCAGCACCCACACCTTTTGACCCACATGGTAGGTCCACTCCCAGGCGTTCTGGTCGTACCAGTGCTTCTGATCAGCCTGAGCCTGCGCCATGTTGTCATGCACCAACTGCATCAAGGTCTGCATTTTGTCATGGAAGCACATGACATACTCCACTACGGACACTTCAGAAGGGTTCGGCTCCTCTTCCCAGGATTCCCTTACCAACCCAAGGGATCCCCGGACTGACTTGCTGTACAGGAGCTCGAAACCCATCGAGGTCTGCAGAACCTCTCGGTAAGCGAATAGCAGGTGTGGGAGGTACCGCTCCCAGTCGCGTCTTTGGGTCTCAACCAGCATGCGTAGCATCTGTTTGAGAGTACCATTGAAGCGTTCACACAAGCCATTGGTCTGTGGGTGATACACACTCGATACCAGATGCTTCACCTGCATTTTCTTACTGAGAGCCTCCATTAGGCGAGACATGAATTGGGTCCCTTGATCGGTAAGCATGTCCCTGGGAAATCCTACCCGTGAAAAGATAGCCAACAGTGCATCCACCACCTTATCTGCCCTATTTGAGGACAGAGCCACTGCCTCTGGGTACCGGGTAGCGTAGTCTACCACAGTGAAAACGTATTGCTTTCCAGAGGTGCTGGGGACGGCCAGCGGGCCCACAATGTCCACCGCGATCCTCTGGAAAGGCTCCTCTATCACTGGCAAAGGGATCAGGGGAGCCTTAAGAGCAGGCCCCGCCTTCCCCGCTCTATGGCAGGTGATACAGGAGCGGCAGTGGTTTGTCACATCTGTTCCCATCTTGGGCCAATAGAAGTGTTGAGACAGCCAGGCCTTAGCTTTGCTGATCCCCAAGTGTCCAACGAGCATGATCTCATGGGCAATCTGCAACAACTCACTCCTGAATTGATGCGGGACGACAAGCTGTCTTTCCCTCAACCTCCCCTTTTGGGATTTTCCGGGTACTGTCTCCCGGTACAACCTCCCTTGCTCCCAGAACACCCTCTCCTTATCAGTCACGGAGGTGGGCGTCTCGACGAGGTGTATCAAATTCTCCCGGCTCGCATCTCTGTGCAGAGCAGCCTGAAACTTTTGGCTAGGGGAAGCCAGAAGCGATGTCAGGGTCCCTTCACCATGGGAACCCTCTGGGACCTGCTCTGGGTCCATTTCTGGTTCAGTTACGCCTGTGACTGAGGAGATTTCCACAGACCCATCAGCCGGCGCTGTTATGGATACTACCTCCCCATTCAGCCTCAACATTTCCGGAGCAGTGCTACTTATGGGGCAGTTACCTTCCTCTGTGGCACTGGTCAGTTGCACGACATCACTTTTCTCATGGTTCCCATGCATCTCCCCATGTCCCTGAGCACCATCACTTGCTCCCATTAAGGGTTCCTCAGTCATCTCACTCTGCAGAGTGACGTGGCTGGGCACTCCTGCACCTGTGAACACATCATCCTTGGGAAATAAATGGTTATTAGGTAAAATAGGCATATTTTCATCGGCAACATCAGTATTACCCTCGGCATTTTCAGAAAAAATGATTATCAGGCACATCATTAATCGGTAAAGCATTGTCAGGTAACATGCAATTTCCCATGGCTATAATCAGCATTTGAATGGGGAGGGGAGTCAGGGACATAATTTGCAATGATCCTCCCCAAATCAGTCCCCAAAAAAACATCAGTGGGCAAGTTAACAGACAGCCCCACTTCCTTCACCCTGCTACCGGCACCCTAATCTGTATTCACACGGGCCATTGGCAAGGGACAGCTGATTCCCCCCCCCAATCCCGGTGACAGGGTTTTCCCCGGAATAATCTCTTCAGGTCTAATGAGGGTTCGCTCAGCCCTGGTGTCCTTGAGGCCTGTTGACATGGCCTCCCACGGTGACATGCTGTATGTTGTCACACACCCTCCCAGCCACCCCACCCACCAAAAGAACTGCATTATGCCCTGGGGCCTTAGCTGGGGGGTTTCTCTGCTTCTCTGGACGGTGGGCACGAATGTAACCAGTCCGCTTGCAGAAAAAAACACTGGCGTGGGTCAGTGGTAGGTCTGATGCTGTTTGCAACAGGGACAGGGCCTCTGGTGAGTTGGCTGGCAGGGGCACTGATGTTGGTCGCAGGCTTACCCCCTCTCCTGCTGGCGGTGACTGGCTTCCGCACTTCCGATCTACGGTTGGCCTCATAGGCATCGGCAATCTGCGCTGCTTTAGTCACGTCTTTGGGCTCTCTGTCCATCACGAACTGTCGCACCTCAGCTGGGCAAAGATGTAAGAACTGGTCTTTGATCATCAGATCCCGCAGCTGTGCAAAGGTGGTCACTGACAGTCTTTGGGTCCACTGGTCAAAGTGGGTCCCGAATCTATGCGCCACATCGCTGTAACTGTCGTCTGGGCCACGTTGGAGGTTCCGGAACTTTTTACGGTAAACCTCAGGTGTAAGCTGGTACTTGCTTATCAGGGCCTGGTTGATGGCCTCATAGTTACCATCTTGATCTTGAGGAAGAGCACCAAATGCCTCCAGAGCTTTGCCTCTTAGCCCTGGGGTCAGGTATCGGGCCCATTGGTCCCTATGCAGCCGTTACTGTCTGCATACTTTCTCAAAGGCCCGCAGAAAAGTGTCCCCATCCTTTTCCATCACAGGAAAGTGCTCTGGCTGCGGTTTAGGGGTCTGAGTGCTGTAGAGCTTGCCGCTGGACTGGGACAACCTCTGCACCTGGAGTCGGGCTAACTCCGGCTGTGCTGCGGGTCCTCTTGCCGCTCGGCTCTCTCCACCTCCCGCTTTTCCGCTTTCTCTTCGTATTGCTGGATAAGCCGCAGCCTTCCATCACGGTCGGCGGCGGGGAATTCTTGCAAGGCCGCCAGCAGGTGGGGGTCCAATTTACCCTGGTTGCTAGTAGGGTCAGCATTCAGTGGTTGGACCTCGGCTGCAGCACCATTTTGGCTTCTGTTGGCTTCTGCGCCCACTGGGCTCTGAGAGCGGTCTGGAGCAGCTTCCCATTGCACCAGATCCGCGACCTGTTGGTCTTTGTTTTTGCCCGCAAAGTCAATCTGCTGTGACATGCACAAGGCAATAAGAGTGTCCTTCGTCTGCTTCTTATAAAAGGTTTCTCCCAGCATAACCATGATTGCCAAATAAAAGATAGGACAGAAAAACAAAGAGTAAGGGAGGGGGTAATCGCAAGTACACACAATTGTCTCAGGACTAAAAAACACTGAGCTTTTTCTCCAAACTTATTTGCGCAGAGTCCTCTCAAGAACTGTGCAAGTTTTTATTGAGGAATGATTACTCAAACCTGATCACTAATGCTCTATTATCCCACCGCTCTGCCACCAATATGTCAGGGATCACACCGTGCTGCCAACAGTATGTCACGGTTCATGGGGAAGATACCTTTATCATCCCCATCACTCATACCAATTTGTCATGTACCGGGGTTGTTTGGTTCCTTTTGAAGGGGATTTATCTATATCCTACTTCCCAGTTCCGGTTTGGAACTTGCAACTCTCTGGCACCCCCCCTTACCCTCAGGTCAGTCGGGGTACTGCACCTAGGGTAATTAGTCGCCAGAAAGGCTGCCTGCTATGTACTGACTATTGGGCATGCTACAGCGAGGGCGATATAACCACTCTCACTCAGGCCGGAACAATAATTATCAACGCCGCCGGTCGCTGCACAGACGCCCAATTGCACAGGACAGGTATGCTGCCACCAGCTCCGATTAACGGGTCTGGAGCCAACCCAAATCAGTAGGGTAATTCACTTCAGAGGATGCACAGTTTGTTATAGAGCAGGGAGAGACAAGCTAGTAATTTTATATTTTACTCCAAAAAAGGGTAGGCAGTGTTTATGCAGCGCCCCAGAGTCCTGGTCGTTGCAGTACTGTGGCTCCGCCACTAAGGGGAGCTATGGTACGTCTGATGGCACTGAAGGAGTTCATCTGACCAGGTATCACAGACACCAATTCATTTCACCGCCGGGCCTTCAGGGGGAGCTAAGGGTTCTATTCATTAGGCCACTCCTCACACACTGGTAAAACTGGGGGTCAGGCAGGAAGTTAGAGAGAAAGCTGACTGGGTTGGAACTAGGCAACACCTTGTGGCAGAGGGTGTTGCAGGGGAAGATTCGGTAGGGTATCTGGCAGGAGTGGGATCCTGACAGAGGCTTGGCAACTAGAGAGAACGAAACGGGACCGTGCCTGCTCAGGATAGCGGCGGTGCCCAAGGAAGGATTGGAAGCGAGCTAGATTGTGCTGAGTGAGAAACGAGATCAAAGCAAGAGGAGAATACCAGTAGGAGTCGTGCTGTAAGACTGAGGCTACATCCTACTGAGGCGCACAACCGGCGGCCGGAACGCCGAGGGAGTATTACAATATTCAGCTTCAAGCAATACTCTAAACAGCGGCAGGACAGTCAGTCTAAGGCGGGCTGTCTCACCTAAATCACCTATGCAGTCTTGGGGGGCAACTTGTGGAGAGGGGCGACTCTAGGGTCCCGGAAGAGCTCCGAGCCTACCCGTCAAACGGGTGCCATTCTAACCGTAACAACACGGAGGAACGGAAGAATTAGCAGAACATCATCTAATTGAGTTGTGAGGGAACTTAAGAAACGGACACAACAGTTGTGGGGACTTTCCATAAGCACAGCAGGGAAGGACCGCAACACCTAGCGCTAGAAGGAAGGCACAGATTTCCACCTGCTTAGAGAACTCTGGAGGTGCCATTGGACCGGCCGGACTTGCGCAGCCTGGTGATCTGGATTCCGGACTGAGGACCCAGAGATCTTCAGTAAAGAGGTAAAGAGACTGCAACCTGGTGTCCTCGTTATTTACTGCACCGCACCACTACACCATATTTATTCTCTGTGCGCCCCACGGCAGGGTCACGGACCGGGCCTAGCCACCGTGACAACCCCTGAGCAGAGACCCGCAGGCCCGGTACCGGGTACCCCTCGGCCCTGCGGCGGTGGGGGCGCTACAACTTGGCGTCACGAACAGGATCTACTTAAGCCTGAAGAATCAGGTCATGTGTGCCTTGGAACTGTGATTTACTGTGCTTGGACTGTATTTTATTGCAAAGACTGTGCTGCGCCATTTACCGCCAAAATCCGCCGCCATTGCAGCGCTGAGGAGAGCGCAGGAGAAGAAGAGGGGCATGGAGTAGGCGTGGACAAACTGGAGAGCGCGAACGACAATGGCCGCCCAGTCTAAATATTGTTGTGTCCTGAGGACGTGTCCGTCAGCAGTCGAGACCCGCCTCCTGATTTTCTATGCTGGGCGGAAACCGAAGAAACGAAACTATGACCCAGATGAGGTGGAACTGGAGACCAGGGAAGGCCTGCAGAAAAGAATGGCCCCGCATCGACCCCCGTCACCAGTGGATTATTCTGATATGCTCCCGCTGTAGGATTTGGACCCTTGGGAGCTGCCGATGGGGCACCCTTTACCTGAACGGTCTCCGGGCCGTACGCCTTCCGCAGGAGAGGGGAGCGGCGCCGGAGGAGGTACCGTGAGTGAAGGTGCCCAGTGCCGCGACTCCCGGGGAGGCCACCTCACCTCTGCACACGACCCGGTCACTGCTGCGACCAATGACGCCCTGATGTCCCCGCCGTCTGGCACCAATGCACCGGGGGGGCATGACCTCGGGCCCTTCCCCTGGGGGGAATATCGGAACCACCTGATCGCAGAGTTCCAGCGAGAAGTGGAGCGGGAGGCGCGAGGTGAGCTGCTGGAGGGCTCCCTGCCGAAGTGGGGCGTTGTGGTCGTGTACCTGCCCCAGACGGGAAAGGGCTTCGTGCAGGAGATCGGGACAGCCCTGAGAGTCCGCATCACCCAGGAAGAAGTGGAGCCCTGCCTGTGTGGAGACGGCGCCAAGTCCTTCCTGAAGCCGGGGGATGTGGTCACATACCGCCGGCACCTAAAGGGGAGCGGCTGGTGGGCCCGGGATATGCAGCGCTGCACCGCTGTTCTGGCGGTATCCCATACCGAGGGGGAGGAGCTCGCCGCTGAAGCCACTGCTGCCGCCGCTGCTGCTGCTGCCAGCATTATCCATCGGCCCACACAGACCCTCATTGCAGCGCACGACCTGGTCGTGCAGAAGACCCGAACCCACGGGGTGCACCTGGCTGCGGGAGTGAACATGGAGTCCGACCTGCCTGGGCCGCAGAGGGCCACCTGCCAGGTGAAGCCTCGGTGGGGGCTACCGAAACATGAGTAAGATACTACTACCTCATGACATGTACATAGTTCTTTAAATTGTTTGTTTGCCGACTTTGCTGCTAAACCCGTTCAGGGTTCACTTTTAAAGGGATCCCTTTGTTGACCCGGGATCCCTCTTGTTTTGTTTGTTTTTCTAAGTTTTGCACAAGTTTCCAGAACTGCCGCAATCATGAACAGTGCATGATACAAACTTTTTGTAAATAGTTTGCACCTTATTAAAGGTGCTCCCTACTGGTTTTACTTCAGAAAGGACTCTTTGTGAAGATACCACACTGGAACCTTTGCTAAGTACGGACTGGTAGCTTGGGAAGATATGCTACCTCATAGAGACTTGGTCCCTTCTTAAAGGGGATGTGCACTTGTTGTACTTCAAGAATGGTATTGCTTTAAGATAGATAGCAATAATGTCTTGACCGAAAAGAAAGTGATAATGTTGATATGTAATCGTTAATGTGACTAACTAGTTAATTGTAAAAGAATGCTGATAATGTTCCCCGAAGGAAAAGTGAAAGTTAGAAGAAATATGCAGTGGGCCCGTAGGGGTAGACGTAGTGTCCTGCATAGTTGCTAGTAAGAAAGTAATGAGAAAGTTTAAGGTTTTATAGAAAATGTTTGATAATGATGATAGAAAATGAGGATAGAAGGTAAACCCTGAGTCCTCCTAGGAGCCATATAGAGATGGCTCAGTGCTCTTAAAATTGAAAGTAATGTTATGTTCTATACTGTGTATAGTAGTTGAAAAGACAGAAGGCTCGGGCTGAAAGGAGCGGTCCTGTAAGAAAGGAGAGGCAGTAGGTCTGGTGCCGTTAGGACAGGCGGTCCTGCAGATTTAAAGAAGGAGAATGTAAAAGTTAAATTGCCTTATAATGTGATTATAAGAAGGTCTTTAGCGGATTAAGAGTGTACATCCTTAAAGGCGATGTTAAATTATTGTTCAAGAATTTGTACTAAGTAGAATACCTGGTTGGGTAAGAAAAGTTATTTATAGCATGTTGCTATGATATTTAACCATGTTTGTAACGTTCAAGTGTCCTCACCTCCCATAAAGGGAAGCTCTGTTTAAATATACTTATTGTTATTGCACTCAACAAAATTGTATGTCTTTTTGCTAACTTGTATTGTTGTTTTCTTCCCAGTCCCGGAGTACTGGATTTAACCAGGGGGGAGTGCAGCGCCCCAGAGTCCTGGTCGTTGCAGTACTGTGGCTCCGCCACTAAGGGGAGCTATGGTACGTCTGATGGCACTGAAGGAGTTCATCTGACCAGGTATCACAGACACCAATTCATTTCACCGCCGGGCCTTTAGGGGGAGCTAAGGGTTCTATTCATTAGGCCACTCCTCACACACTGGTAAAACTGGAGGTCAGGCAGGAAGTTAGAGAGAAAGCTGACTGGGTTGGAACCAGGCAACACCTTGTGGCAGAGGGTGTTGCAGGGGAAGATTCGGTAGGGTATCTGGCAGGAGTGGGATCCTGACAGAGGCTTGGCAACTAGAGAGAACAAAACGGGACCGTGACTGCTCAGGATAGCGGCGGTGCCCAAGGAAGGATTGGAAGCGAGCTAGATTGTGCTGAGTGAGAAACGAGATCAAAGCAAGAGGAGAATACCAGTAGGAGTCGTGCTGTAAGACTGAGGCTACATCCTACTGAGGCGCACAACCGGCGGCCGGAACGCCGAGGGAGTATTACAATATTCAGCTTCAAGCAATACTCTAAACAGCGGCAGGACAGTCAGTCTAAGGCGGGCTGTCTCACCTAAATCACCTATGCAGTCTTGGGGGGCAACTTGTGGAGAGGGGCGACTCTAGGGTCCCGGAAGAGCTCCGAGCCTACCCGTCAAACGGGTGCCATTCTAGCCGTAACAACACGGAGGAACGGAAGAATTAGCAGAACATCATCTAGTCGAGTTGTGAGGGAACTTAAGAAACGGACACAACAGTTGTGGGGACTTTCCATAAGCACAGCAGGGAAGGACCGCAACACCTAGCGCTAGAAGGAAGGCACAGATTTCCACCTGCTTAGAGAACTCTGGAGGTGCCATTGGACCGGCCGGACTTGCGCAGCCTGGTGATCTGGATTCCGGACTGAGGACCCAGAGATCTTCAGTAAAGTGTTAAAGAGACTGCAACCTGGTGTCCTCGTTATTTACTGCACCGCACCACTACACCATATTTATTCTCTGTGCGCCCCACGGCAGGGTCACGGACCGGGCCTAGCCACCGTGACAACCCCTGAGCAGAGACCCGCAGGCCCGGTACCGGGTACCCCTCGGCCCTGCGGCGGTGGGGGCGCTACATTTACAAAGTATAAAAAGATATTATAAAGAAGACAAATCATGTGTACATTACAATTAAAAATAAAAGAAGGATTAAAATTGAAAAAACACTTATATAGCATTCAGATTATTTCATATCATCATGGCTGGCCTGTGGGCTTTGTAGGATGCACACATCTAGATGCATGTCACACATCAGTATCTCAGCCAGTCCCAGACAAAGACTTCGGAAGACTGCGCGCTTCACTACTTGTTTCTCAGCCTAAAACCCAGGCACTCCCCTGCGGTGACATCACTTAGGGGCTGAAACATCCCCTTTTCTTAAAATATGAAAACTATTTTTACGCATATCTCGCTGTATGAATCTCGTATACAAACTACACTAGGTTCCTGGGATGCACCACGCCGGGGTGATTCTTTTAAGTTTAAACACGGAGCAATTACCTGAACCGCTTGCAGAGAAATCCGCACTTTGCACTCGTTGCGTTTAGCTGCTAGCGCTTTCAGTGGATAGATGTATCAATGGACATCGGAATGTAGAATTCTTAAATCCCTATCCTGAATCGGTGCCACTATATATAACTTAAATAGAACAAAGTAACTCAGGGCTTTACACCAGTTCCAACTAGTATTAGATGGGAGGGGGTATGAGTAGTTTTAGGGAGGCTGCTCTGGAATTTGCAGCGCAGGACCATAAAACTTCTTCAGTGATTCTAGTGAGGGTTTTGAATCACACACACACACAGAAGAAGCAGGCAGAGCGAGAAGAGGGGGGGTCGGAATGGCCCACAGCGTCTGTCCTCTGTTCTTGGATGTAACAGAGCTCAGTGTGCACGATAATACACAATCAAATACTTCATGTTTCTGACAGGCTTCTCAACATTATTTTTGCCCACTTCACCCTTTTCATCCTGTAAAAATCCTATAGCGTCTGACTTTTCTTTTGCTTTCGACATACCCACAAAATCATTTTTTTGCTGCTTTTGATCTCCCTTGCAAGTCTCACGTCATTACTGATTTAATCTCTTCTAACTCTTGCTCTGCATTCCCTGCAGACATCATTATATACTTCTTTAGATATGCCCCCTCTTTCCATTTAATATACAAATCTCTTTTTATTTTTTAACAAGAGAGTAAGTTCTGTGTTCATCCATCCTGGTCTCTTTAAATGCTTCCAATTCTTCCATCTGTTCAGGATTGTTACTGATTGTGCAGTGAGAATTTCATTTAGCAAAATCTCCCATCCTTCTTGGATATTTCTGTCCTTTAGAACATCCGGCCATTGGACATTTCCTACCCTCTTTCTGAGTCCATTAAAATGCTTTTCTGAAATCCAACCTTAAAATCTGAGCCCTCACTTGTCTTCCTCCTCTTGTAATCCAAAATTTGAGATTGCAGATCTTCTTGTTCTCTCTTCTACCCTTTGAAAGATAAAGTTGCCAGCAAGAGAAGATAAGAATCTTCTGTACCCATTATTTTTGCCTGAGAGAGATTCCCAACAAATATCTGGATAGTTAAAATCTCCCATGATCATTTTGTTGTACTTTTTTGAGAACAGAGACATTTGGTGTAAAAAGAGTTCATCCATATCTTCAGTCTATCCAGATGGCCTATAGTAAACCCCTACAATAGTGTCCTTTTTGTTTTTCTCTCCTTGTATTCTTACCTAAACAGTTTCTGCAGAGCTACCTTTCTCTGTAGCTTGGAGCTCTGTTCTCTGTGGAGATACACATTTTCCTAATGGAAAACCTCCTCCTCTCTTGTTAATCCTGTTTCTAATGAATAAGTAAATGGTTGCTACTCATGGAACCTGTTATGTTGCACCATAACATAAATGTTAATAGCCAGATTCTGCACTAGAGAACTGCAGGTTGTCAATAGCACACACATGACCTGGGACTTGGAATTTTATGAATTTTGTCTGTTTAACCCCTTAACGACCGCCGATACGCCTTTTAACGGCGGCCGCTAAGGGTACTTAAACCACAGCGCCGTTAATTAACGGCGCTGTGGAAAAAGTGAATAGCGCCCCCCAGAGTCGGATTTTCTCTGGGGTCTCGGTTGCCGAGGGTAGCCGAGACCCCAGAGAAGATGATTCGGGGGGTTTTTACCGACCCCCGAGTTGCGATCGCCGGTAATTAACCATTTACCGGCGGTCGCAACAAAAAAATACACGCGATTTGCCATTTAATTTCTCTGTCCTCCGATGTGATCGCACATCGGAGGACAGAGAAATAGGGTCCCCGATGGCCCCCGATAGCCCCCCAATACTCACCTATCTCCCCCGGTGCTCCTCGTGGCTCCCGATGGGCGCCGCCATCTTTTTCCGGGGAAAAAATGGCGGGCGCATGCGCAGTGCGCCCGACGTCCGGCCCCCGGAAGATCTTTGGGGTCTCGGCTGCCGGGGGTAGCCGAGACCCCAAAGAACATGATCAGGGTCGGTTTTTACCGACCCCTGTTTTGCGATCGCCGGTAATTAACTGTTTACCGGCGACCGCAAAAAAAAAAAAGCGATCTGTAATTCTCTGTCCTCTGATGTGATCGCACATCAGAGGACAGAGAAATAGGGGGATTCGGGGACCCTATAATACTTACCGGTGTCCCTGGGTCCTCCTGCGTCTCCTCCTGCCGGCCGGCTTCCTCGGGAAAAAAAATGGAGGGCGCATGCGCAGTGCGCCCGCCATCTGCTGCCATCTGCCGGCCGGCAGGAGAGACGAGTTGGGGCTAAAATTAGGGTTAGGGTTAGAGTTGGGGCTAAATTTAGGGTTAGGATTGGGGCTAAATTTAGGGTTAGGGCTAGGGTTAGGGCTAGGGTTAGGCTACTTTCACACTAGCGTTTTTTGGCTTTCGTCGCAATGCGCCGTTTTGGAGAAAAAACGCATCCTGCAAAAGTGCTTGCAGGATGCGTTTTTTCTCCATTGACTTGCATTAGCGACACATTGCGACGGATTGCCACACGTCGCATCCGTCGTGCGATGGATGCGTCGTGCTTTGGCGGACCGTCGGCACAAAAAAAGCTACATGTAACTGTTTTGTGCGACGTGTCGGCCATTTCCGACCGCGCATGCGCGGCCGGAACGCCGCCCCCGCCTCCGCCCCCTCGCACCTCACAATGGGGCAGCGGATGCGTTGAAAAACAGCATCCGCTGCACCCGTTGTCCGGCGCTTACAACGCTAGCATCGGTACGTCGGCCCGACACTGCGACGGGCCGAGTACGACGCTAGTGTGAAAGTAGCCTTAGGCTTCTTTCACACTTGCGTCGGTACGGGGCGGTCGCAATGCGTCGGCCCGATGTACCGACGCACGTTGTGAAAATTGTGCACAACGTGGGCAGCGGATGCAGTTTTTCAACGCATCCGCTGCCCAGTCTATGTCCTGGGGAGGAGGGGGCAGAGTTACGGCCACGCATGCGCGGAAATGGCGGACGCGACATACACAAAAAAGGTTACATTGAACTTTTTTGTGACGACGGTCCGCCAAAACACAACGGATCCAGTGCACGATGGACGCGACGTGTGGCCATCCGTCGGCAATACAAGTCTATGGGCAAAAAAGGCATCCTGTGGGCACATTTGCTGGATCCGTTTTTTGTCCAAAACAACGGATTGCGACGGATGCCACACGACGCAAGTGTGAAAGTAGCCTTAGGGCTAGGGTTAGGGTTGGGGCTAAAGTTAGGGCTAGGGTTAAATTTAGGGTTAGGGTTGGGGCTAAATTTAGGGTTAGGGCTAAAGTTAGCGTTAGGGCTAGGGTTGGGGCTAAAATTAGGGTTAGGGTTGGGGCTAAAGTTAGGGTTAGGGTTGGGGCTAAAGTTGGGTTAGAGTTGGGATTAGGGTTAGGGTTTGGATTAGGGTTGGTATTAGGGTTACGTTTGGGATTAGGGTTGGGATTAGGGTTACGTTTGGGATTAGGGTTGGGATTAGGGTTAAGGTTAGGGTTGGGATTAGGGTTAAGGTTAGGGTTGGGATTAGGGTTAAGGTTAGGGTTGGAATTAGGGTTAGGGGTGTATTGGGATTAGGGTTAGGTTTGAGGTTAGGGTTGAGATTAGGATTAGGGGTGTGTTGGATTTAGGGTTTTGATTAGGGTTATGGTTAGGGTTGAGATTAGGGCTGTTTTGGGGTTAGGGTTGTGATTATCGTTAGGGTTGTGATTAGGATTATGGATCGGGTTGAGATTAGGGTTAGGGGTGTGTTGGGGTTAGGGTTGGAGTTAGAATTGGGGGGTTTCCACTGTTTAGGTACATCAGGGGGTCTCCAAACACGACAGCCAATTTTGCGCTAAAAAAGTCAAATGGTGCTCCCTCCCTTCTGTGCTCTGCCGTGTGCCAAAACAGTGGTTTACCCCCACATATGGGGCATCAGCGTACTCGGGATAAATTGGACAACAACTTATGGGGTCCAATTTCTCCTGTTACCCTTGTGAAAATAAAAACTTGGGGGCTAAAAATCTTTTTTGTGGAAAAAAAATATTTTTTATTTTCACTACTCTGCATTATAAACTTCTGTGAAGCACTTGAGCATTCAAAGTTCTCACCACATATCTAGATAAGTTCCTTGGGGGGTCTAGTTTCCAAAATTTGGTCACTTGTGGGGGGTTTCTACTGTTTAGGTACATCAGGGGCTCTGCAAACGCAACATAACACCCACAGACAATTCTATCAAAGTCTGCATTCCAAAATGGCGCTCCTTCTCTTCCGAGGTCTGCCGTGTGCCCAAACAGTGGTTTACCCCCACATATGGCGTACCAGCATACTCAGGACAAATTGGACAACAACGTTTGGGGTCCAATTTCTCTTGCTACCCTTGTGAAAATAAAAATGTGGGGGCTAAAAAATCTTTTTTGTGGGAAAAAATATATTTTTTATTTTCCCTACTCTGCATTATAAACTTCTGTGAAGCACATGGGCATTCAAAGTTCTCACCACATATCTAGATAAGTTCCTGGGGGGGTCTATTTTCCAAAATGTGGTCACTTGTGGGGGGTTTCTACTGTTTAGGTACATTAGGGGTCTGCAAACGCAACATAACGCCCACAGACAATTCTATCAAAGTCTGCATTCCAAAATGGCGCTCCTTCCCTTCCGAGCTCAGCCATGCGCCCAAACAGTGGTTTACCCCCACATATGGGGTACCAGCATACTCAGGACAAATTGGACAACATCTTTTGGGGTCCAATTTCTCTTGTTACCCTTGTGAAAATAAAAACTTGGGGGCTAAAAAATCTTTTTTGTGGAAAAAAAAATATTTTTTATTTTCACGGCTCTGCATTATAAACTTCTGTGAAGCACTTGGGCATTCAAAGTTCTCACCACACATCTAGATAAGTTCCATGGGGGGTCTAGTTCCAAAATGGGGTCACTTGTGGGGGGTTTCTACTGTTTAGGCACATCAGGGGCTCACCAAACGCGACATGGCATCCGATCTCAATTCCAGTCAATTTTGCATTGAAAAGTCAAATGGCGCTCCTTTGCTTCCGAGCTCAGCCATGCGCCCAAACAGTGGTTTACCCCCACATATGGGGTGTCGGCGTACTCAGAGCAAATTGTACAACAACTTCTGGGGTCCATTTTCTCCTGTTACCCTTGGTAAAATAAAAATTTGGAGGCAAAAAGATCATTTTTGTAGAAAAAATGCGATTTTTTATTTTCACGGCTCTACGTTATAAACTTCTGTGAAGCACTTGGGGGTTCAAAGTGCTCACCACACATCTAGATAAGTTCCTTAAGGGGTCTAGTTTCCAAAATGGTGTCACTTGTGGGGGGTTTTCCACTGTTTAGGCACATCAGGGGCTCTCCAAACGTGACATGGCGTCCGATCTCAATTCCAGCCAATTCTACATTGAAAAAGTAAAACGACACTCCTTCTCTTCCAAGCTCTACGGTGCGCCCAAACAGTGGTTTACCCCCACATATGGGGTATCGACGTACTCAGGAGAAATTGCACAACAACTTTTGTAGTCTAATTTCTCCTGTTACCCTTGTGAAAATAAAAATTTTGGGGCAAAAAGATCATTTTTGTAGAAAAAATGCGATTTTTTATTTTCACGGCTCTACGTTATAAACTTCTGTGAAGCACTTGGGGGTTCAAAGTGCTCACCACACATCTAGATAAGTTCCTTAAGGGGTCTAGTTTCCAAAATGGTGTCACTTGTGGGGGGTTTCCACTGTTTAGGCACATTAGGGGCTCTCCAAACGCGACATGGCGTCTGATCTCAATTCCAGCCAATTCTGCATTGAAAAAGTCAAACGGCGCTCCTTCACTTCCAAGCTCTGTCATGCGCCCAAACAGTGGTTTACCCCCACATATGGGGTATCGGCGTACTCAGGAGAAATTGCACAACAAAATTTGTGTTTAAATTTCTGTTTTTACACTTGCGAAAATTAAAAAAAATGGTTGTGAAGTAAAATGTTTGCAAAAAAAAGTTAAATGTTCATTTTTTTTCTTTCACATTGTTTCAGTTCCTGTGAAGCACGTAAAGGGTTAATAAACTTCTTGAATGTGGTTTTGAGCAGCTTGAGGGGTGCAGTTTTTAGAATGGTGTCACACTTGGTTATTTTCTTTCATATAGACCCCTCAAAATGACTTCAAAGGTGATGTGGTCCCTAAAAAAAAGATGGTGTTGTAAAAATGAGAAATTGCTGGTCAAATTTAACCCTTATAACTCCCTAACAAAAAAATTTTGTTTCCAAAATTGTGCTGATGTAAAGTAGACATGTGGGAAATGTTATTTATTAACTATTTTTCGTGACATATCTCTCTGATTTAAGGGCATAAAAATACAAAGTTTGAAAATTGCAAAATTTTAATTTTTTTTGCCATATTTCCATTTTTTTTATAAATAATCGCAAGTAATATCGAAGGAATGTTACCACTAACTTGAAGTACAATATGTCACGAAAAAACAATCTCAGAATCAGCGGGATCCAATAAAGCGTTCCAGAGTTATAACCTCTTAAAGTGACAGTGGTCAGAATTGTAAAAATTGGCTCGGTCATTAAGTACCGAATTGTCTCTGTCACTAAGGGTGTTCTGTCCTCACTAAATGAGGCAGGCTCATGTAGCTATCCAGTCAGCTAAACCGCTATACCGGGTCCAATAAGGAGACTGTGGTTGAGTCTGACTGGATAGCTACATGAGCCTGCCTCATTTAGTGAGGACAGAACAGTGAAACGGCAATGCAATCGCAAGGGGGATGAAGTGTAAGCGTCTTTCCTGAAAAGAAGACTGAAGAAAGAGAAAGGAAACTGGAGGGAAATGTAGGCTGAGCTACCATAATGCATTGCAAGGGAGGAGAATCAGACATGAATAATGCAAAACAGAAAAATAGAACTGTCAACATATCTCTGACCGCTAGAGGGAGCCAAAGCACTTCAAATAAAGTATATCCTACAGAGAACCTGGAGTAGATATTAACCCCAAGGCATGTTAAGCTAGAAAATGGTAATTTTATTATAAATATGCAGTACACAAATACATAAACATAGAAAGACAAGGTGCGCATAAAGTACACATACATAGGACATAACCCACTGCAAGTTACACCATGGGGTTAACAACAGACCGAAAAATCCCTATCAGTATAGGTCTCAATAAGTTTCGGATGACTATATCTAAGGGTGTATACGCGTTCCATATGACCCCTTAAAATCTAAATGAATCAAGGAGAAGAGCGAATACGCCTGAGTCTGTCTTACCCATTTGTGTTAGTGCCAGTGTCTGTCCAAGCTGCCCCGACGCGCGTTTTGCGTTGGGCTTCCTCGGGGGGCGTGGTTATGTGTGTATACTGGGCATTATATAAGGGACACTCACAGCTGTGACTACTATGCAGCGTTATAATTGGCGCATGCATCCCGGCCGTCCTAGTGAACACAACGGGTGGAGGAAACATCCTCCAGACGTCATATCCCGTCGGGTCACTTCCGGATACCGGGAGGGATGATCCGCACAAATCCCCAGCGTGGTGCGCATGCGCACACGCCGAAAATGCCATTTTGGAAGAGGGACCAGCTAAGGGCAGTACAAATATTAAAGAAAGACTATGTGACGTGATAATCAATAATAGGTAAGTGATGTCTAACTCTGTTAGCTTAGTGACTCACATGAGACTGTGAAATTCGCTAATTAAAGTGACATTGTGCATTCCAGCAAACAGGAGCTCATTACTAAAGTGCAAATAGTGATGTGCCAGAAATACAGTGCAATCTCAACTTGAGCCTTATATTACTGAATACTAGTGAATATACATAAAGCTGCAACATACATTACCATGTTATATACAGATATTAAAAACACATATAAAAAATAAATACATTAAAATACTACATACAAGATAATTGAACACATAAAATAATCTCTCCAAAATGTTTAATACTGGATAGACAAGTTCTTTTTTTTCCCTTCTTTTTTTCTCACTTTCTTCTGTGTGAAGCTCTCAAATATCAATGGTAAATGCCCAGTGATGTTCTTTTTTAAAATATTTACTCCATCACAGGCGTAGCCAGCAAGGTGTTCCAGATGTCCCACGGATGCCCAGACAAGACAGATAATGATGGACATAGGTACGTTCAAGACAAAATCTAAAATAATACAAATAACAAAACACACAATATTAACCCCTTCACCCCAAAGCCTGTTTTCACCTAAGTGACACGGCCAATTTTTACAATTCTGACCACTGTCACTTTATGAGGTCATAACTCTGAAACGCTTCAACGGATCCTGGTGATTCTGAGATTGTTTTCTCGTGACATATTGTACTTTATGATAGTGGTAAAACTTCTTCGATATGACTTGCATTTATTTGTGAAAAAAACAGAAATTTGTCGAAAATTATGAAAATTTAGCAATTTTCAAATTTTTCGTTTTTATGCCCTTAAATTAGAGAGTTATATCACATAATATAGTTAATAAACAACATTTCCCACGTCTGCTTTACATCAGCACAATTTTGGAAACATAATTTTTTTTTGTTAGGGAGTTATAAGGGTTAAAAGTTGACCAGCGATTTCTCATTTTTGCAACAAAATTTGCAAAACCATTTTTTTTACGGACCACCTCACACTTGAAGTGACTTTGAGGGGTCTATATGACAGAAAATGTCCAAAAGTGACACCATTCTAAAAACTGCACCCCTCAAGGTACTCTAAACCACATTCAAAAAGTTTATTAACCCTTCAGGTGCTTCACAGGAATTTTTGGAATGTTTAAAAAAAATTGAACATTTAACTTTTTTTTCACAAAATTTTTACTTCAGATCCAATTTGTTTTATTTTCCCAAGGCTAACAGGAGAAATTGGACCAAAAAAGTTGTTGTACAATTTGTCCTGAGTACGCCGATACCCCACATGTTGGGGTAAACCATTGATTGGGCACATGGCAGAGCTCGGAAGGGAAGGAGCGCCATTTGACTTTTCAATGCAAAATTGGCTGGAATTGAGATCGGAACCCATGGCGTGTTTGGAGAGCCCCTGACGTGCCTAAACAGTGGAAACCCCCAGAAGTGACACCATTTTGGAAAGTAGACCCTCTAAGGAACTAATCTAGATGTGTGGTGAGCACTTTGAACCTCCAAGTGCTTCACAGAAGTTTATAATGTAGAGCCGTAAAAAAAATTAATATTAATTTTCACAAAAAATGATCTTTTTGCCCCAAATTTTTTATTTTCCCAAGGGTAGCAGGATAAATTGGACCCCAAAAGTTGTTGTGCAATTTGTCCTGAGTACGCTGATACTTCATATATGGGGATAAACCACTGTAGATGTGTGGTGAGCACTTTTAACCCCCAGTTGTTTCACTAAAGTTTAGAATGTAGCGCTGTGAAAATCAAAAAATCATTTTTTCTTTCCACAAAATGATGTTTTAGCCCGCAATTTTTTTTCCCCCAAGGGTAACAGGAGAAATTGGACCACAAAACTTATTGTCCAATTTGTCCTGAGTACGCTGATACCCCATACATTGGGGGGAACCACTGTTTGGGCGCACGGCAGAGCTCGGAAGGGAAGGAGCGCCGTTTGAAATGCAGACTTAGATGGATTGGTCTGCAGGTGTCATGTTGCATTTGCAGAGCCCCTGATGTACCTAAACAGTAGAAACCCCCCACAAGTGACCCCATATTGGAAACTAGACCCCCCACGGAACTTATCTAGATGTGTTGTGAGAACTTTGAACCCCCAAGTGCTTCACTACAGTTTATAACGCAGAGCCGCGAAAATAAAAAATATTTTTTTTTCCACGAAAATTATATTTTAGCCCCCATGTTTTTATTTTCCCAAGGGTAAGGCTGGTTTCACACTTGCGTTTTTATCTGCATGCGTTTTTTTAAAAAACGCATGTGTGAAAAAACGCATGTAATCGCGGTAAAACGCATGCGTTTTTTTAGACGCATGCGTTTTTATAGAAAAACACAAGAAAACAAGAAAAAACCAAAAAACCCTAACCCTACCCCTAACCCTACCCCTACCCCTAACCCTAACCTGAAATACGTGGCACTGAAATACGTGGCACTGAAATACGTTTATATACGTATATACGTATATACGTATATAAGTGCCACAATATTTCAGTGGCCACGTATATAAGTGCCACGTATATAAGTGCCACGTATATAAGTGCCACGTATTTCATGTACATGCCACGATATTTAAGTGCCACGTATTTAAGTGCCACGTATTTAAGTGCCACGTATTTCACGTAAATGCCACGATATTTCAGTGCCACGTATTTCACTGAAATATCGTGGCACTTAAATACGTGGCACTGAAATATCGTGGCACTGAAATATCGTGGCACTGAAATACGTGGCACTGAAATACGTGGCACTGAAATACGTGGCACTGAAATACGTGGCACTATGACTGTCAGAAAATGTTCATTAAACGGTTAGGGATGAGTTTAGGGGTAGGGTTAGGGTTAGGGTTTGGATCCCTTTATCACCTTGATGGTGGTGGGTGACTTTTCAGTGTGTGTTCTGGTTTTTTTCTATAAAAACGCATGCGTTTTTAACGCAAACAAACGCGTTGAGATCGGACGCCATGTCGCGTTTGGAGAGCCCCTGATGTGCCTAAACAGTGAAAACTCCCCAATTCTAACTGAAACCCTAACCCCAACCCTAACCCTAGTCCTAACCCTAGCGCTACTTTCACACTAGCGTTTTTTTGCATACGTCGCAATGCGTCGTTTTGGCGAAAAAACGCATCCTGCAAAGTCATCTGCAGGATGCGTTTTTTCCCCATAGACTAACATTAGCGACGTATTGACACACGTCGCAAGCGTCGTGCGACGGTTGCGTCGTGTTGTGGCGGACCGCCGGCAGCAAAAAACGTTACATGTAACTTTTTTTGTGCCGACGGTCCACCATTTCCGACCGCGCATGCGCGGCTGGAACTCCGCCCCCACCTCCCCGCACCTCACAATGGGGCAGCGGATGCGTGGAAAAACAGCATCCGCTGCCCCCGTTGTGCGGCGCTTGCACAGTATGCGTCGGTATGTCGGGCGGACGCAGCGCGACGGCCCCGTACCGACGCTAGTGTGAAAGTAGCCTAACGGGAAAATGGAAATAAATATATTTTTTAAAATTTCATTATTTTCCCTAACTAAGGGGGTGATGAAGGGGGATTTGTTTTACTTTTATAGCGTTTTTTGGGCGGATTTTTATGATTGGCAGCTGTCACACTAAAAGACGCTTTTTATTGCAAAAAATAGTTTTTGCATCACCACATTTTGAGAGCTATAATTTTTCCATATTTTGGTCCACAGAGTCATGTGAGATCTTGTTTTTTGCGGGACGAGTTGATGTTTTTATTGGTAACATTTTCGGGTACATGACATTTTTTGATCGCTTTTTATTCCGATTTTTGGGAGGCGGAATAAACAAAAACCAGCAATTCCTGAAATTCTTTTAGGGGGTGCGTTTATACCGTTCCGCGTTTGGTAAAAAGGATAAAGCAGTTTTATTCTTCGGGTCAGTACAATTACAGCGATACCTCATTTATGTAATTTTTTTATGTTTTGGCGCTTTTACACAATAAAAACTATTTTATATAAAAAAATAATTGTTTTTGCATTGCTTTATTCTGAGAGCTATAACTTTTTTATTTTGCTGCTGATGATGCTGTATGGCGGCTTTTTTTTTGCGGGACAAGATGACGTTTTCAGCGGTACCATGGTTATTTATATCCGTCTTTTTGATCGCGTGTTATTCCACTTTTTGTTTGGCGGTATGAGAATAAAGCGTTGTTTTTTGCCTCGTTTTTTTTTTTTTTTTTTTTTACGGTGTTCACTGAAGGGGTTAACTAGTGATATAGTTTTATAGGTGGGGTCGTTACGGACGCGGCGATACTAAATATGTGTACTTTTATTGTGTGGTGTTTTTTTTATTTAGATAAAGAAATGTATTTATGGGAATATTTTTTTTTTTTCTTTATTTAGGAATTTTTTTTTTTTTTTTTTTTTCTTTTACTTTGTCCCAGGAGGGGACATCACAGATCGGTGATCAGACCGTGTGCACAGCACTCTGTCTGATCACCGATGTGACAGGCACGTTCCACAGGCTTGCCGGCGCCTGCTATGAGGATTCTCAGCAGACGCCGGCAAGCAGGGTCATCTTATGACCCGGAAGGAGTCCCGCGGCCATCTTGGATCCGGGGACTCCTTCCAGGTCACCGGAGCAGCGCGATCTCATCGCGCTGCTCCGGTGGGAGAGCGCAGGGAGCCCCCGTCCCTGCGCGATCCCCCTCTATGCCGCTGTCACTATTGACAGCGGCATCAGAGGGGTTAAATGCCCGCGATCGGCGACAGCGCCGATCGTGGGCATTGCTGCGGGGTGTCAGCTGTCATATACAGCTGACACCCGCACCCGATCACCGCGGCGCTCAGCGTGAGACCGCGGTGATCGGTGCGCCGTACTATTACTGCGGCTGGCACTAATGCAGTGCCGGCAGCGCCGTACTAGTACGGCGCATGGCACGAAGGGGTTAAAATCCGGAACCAAAGAAACACATGCAGACCTGACACAAGTGGTTCTATAAATATGACGCAAAGCTCAATTGCTCATTAAGGCCATGTGGGGACATAGTTCCTAGTACCGTAATCCAACGGCATTCTAGTTGTACAAGTTTTTTCTTGATGTCTCCACCTCTTATGCCACTCCTGACATGATCAATGCCACAGACCTTCAATTCTTTGGGGTTACATCCATGATACCGTATGAAGTGTCGAGGTAATGTCTTAAGGGATGCAGTATCCTCCACCTCTTTTGCCGCCATAATGTCTCTAATGTGTTCTCGAGTCCTAATCCTCAGTTCTCTTGAGGTCAGGCCAACATAGGATAAACCACACGTACAGCTGGCCATATAGATTACATATGTGGTACTGCAAGATATATAATCTGTAATTTTAAATTCTTTCGTACCGTCGGCAGAGGTGAAGGACAGTGCCCTCACATGATTACGGCAGGCCAGACACTCACCACATGGATAGAAACCCCACCTCCTTTTTCCAACTCCAAATAGGGTTGGGGTCTTAGCTACATAGTGACTTTTCACAAGTCTGTCTCTCAGATTTCTCGATCTCCTAGCTGTCATAAGAGGTTCATCTGAGAGACATTGGGCCAAAATAGGGTCTGTTTTTAGAATCGGCCAATGTCTCCTCAAGATGTTCCTCATTGTGCCCCACTGGTGATTGAATGTAGAAATATATCTTATTGCATTACCCTCCTTCTTTTTGGCTTTAGGTGGCTGGGACAGGAGATCAGATCTCCTTTGTTTTTTAGCCTGGGCATAGCCGCGTTTTATGCTTCTATTGCTATACCCCCGTGACCGAAATCTCTCCCCAAGGTCCACAGACTGTCTTTCAAAAGCCTCCTCAGTAGAGCAGATTCTCCTCATCCTTAGGAATTGTCCTATAGGAATGGCTCCAATCGTAGTGCTGTTATGAGCTGAGGAGGCATGAAGAAGTGCATTGACAGAGGTCTCCTTTCTAAATACGTCAGTATTGATGGAGCCATCTTTCTGAATCTGCAGCCTGATATCAAGAAAGTCAATATTGTCACGGCTATATTTGTATGTGAGCCTAATGTTGAGGCTGTTATGGTTCAATTCCTGCATAAAAAATAAAGGTATGAATATATCAAGTCCTGTATACTGGATGAGAAACTGCAAATTATGCAAACAGATAATCGGAGGTAACAAATTAGATGGCGGAGACAGAACACAGGGGTTAAGGAGAAATTTGCTTTACTTGTACAATAAAAACATTCAGACCAGAGATAACCCCCCCCCCCCCCTATATTCTGAACTTTAGAGCACAACCAAAGGGTCATAAATGTTTTACACACGTGCAAGACATCGTAGGGTGGAAACTGTACAGAGCTGGCGTGGAAAAGATTTCTATAATGTTACTACAATATTCTGCGTGTAATTCTCAATATCTGAAATACTCAATATATATACACTGCACAGTACCTCTCCTCCTGTCCTGTATATATACACTGCACAGTACCACTCCTCCTGTCCTGTATATATACACTGCACAGTACCACTCCTCCTGTATATATACACTGCACAGTACCACTCCTCCTGTCCTGTATATATACACTGCACAGTACCACTCCTCCTGTCCTGTATATATACACTGCACAGTACCACTCCTCCTGTCCTGTATATATACACTGCACAGTACCACTCCTCCTGTCCTGTATATATACACTGCACAGTACCACTCCTCCTGTCCTGTATATATACACTGCACAGTACCACTCCTCCTGTATATATACACTGCACAGTACCTCTCCTCCTGTCCTGTATATATACACTGCACAGTACCACTCCTCCTGTCCTGTATATATACACTGCACAGTACCACTCCTCCTGTATATATACACTGCACAGTACCTCTCCTCCTGTCCTGTATATATACACTGCACAGTACCCCTCCTCCTGTCCTGTATATATACACTGCACAGTACCACTCCTCCTGTATATATACACTGCACAGTACCACTCCTCCTGTCCTGTATATACACTGCACAGTACCACTCCTCCTGTCCTGTATATATACACTGCACAGTACCACTCCTCCTGTATATATACACTGCACAGTACCACTCCTCCTGTATATATACACTGCACAGTACCACTCCTCCTGTATATATACTGCACAGTACCACTCCTCCTGTATATATACACTGCACAGTACCACTCCTCCTGTCCTGTATATATACACTGCACAGTACCACTCCTCCTGTCCTGTATATATACACTGCACAGTACCACTCCTCCTGTATATATACACTGCACAGTACCACTCCTCCTGTATATATACACTGCACAGTACCACTCCTCCTGTCCTGTATATATACACTGCACAGTACCACTCCTCCTGTCCTGTATATATACCCTGCACAGTACCACTCCTCCTGTCCTGTATATATACACTGCACAGTACCACTCCTCCTGTCCTGTATATATACACTGCACAGTACCACTCCTCCTGTCCTGTATATATACACTGCACAGTACCACTCCTCCTGTATATATACACTGCACAGTACCACTCCTCCTGTCCTGTATATATACACTGCATAGTACCACTCCTCCTGTATATATATATATACACTGCACAGTACCACTCCTCCTGTCCTGTATACACTGCACAGTACCACTCCTCCTGTATATATACCCTGCACAGTACCACTCCTCCTGTCCTGTATATATACACTGCACAGTACCACTCCTCCTGTCCTGTATATATACCCTGCACAGTACCACTCCTCCTGTCCTGTATATATACACTGCACAGTACCACTCCTCCTGTCCTGTATATATACACTGCACAGTACCACTCCTCCTGTCCTGTATATATACCCTGCACAGTACCACTCCTCCTGTCCTGTATATATACACTGCACAGTACCACTCCTCCTGTCCTGTATATATACACTGCACAGTACCACTCCTCCTGTCCTGTATATATACACTGCACAGTACCACTCCTCCTGTATATATACACTGCACAGTACCACTCCTCCTGTCCTGTATATATACCCTGCACAGTACCACTCCTCCTGTCCTGTATATATACACTGCACAGTACCACTCCTCCTGTCCTGTATATATACACTGCACAGTACCACTCCTCCTGTCCTGTATATATACACTGCACAGTACCACTCCTCCTGTATATATACACTGCACAGTACCACTCCTCCTGTCCTGTATATATACCCTGCACAGTACCACTCCTCCTGTCCTGTATATATACACTGCACAGTACCACTCCTCCTGTCCTGTATATATACACTGCACAGTACCACTCCTCCTGTCCTGTATATATACACTGCACAGTACCACTCCTCCTGTATATATACACTGCACAGTACCACTCCTCCTGTCCTGTATATATACCCTGCACAGTACCACTCCTCCTGTCCTGTATATATACACTGCACAGTACCACTCCTCCTGTCCTGTATATATACACTGCACAGTACCACTCCTCCTGTCCTGTATATATACACTGCACAGTACCACTCCTCCTGTCCTGTATATATACACTGCACAGTACCACTCCTCCTGTCCTGTATATATACACTGCACAGTACCACTCCTCCTGTCCTGTATATATACACTGCACAGTACTGCTCCTCCTGTCCTGTATATATACACTGCACAGTACCACTCCTCCTGTATATATACACTGCACAGTACCACTCCTCCTGTCCTGTATATATACACTGCACAGTACCACTCCTCCTGTATATATACACTGCACAGTACCATTCCTCCTGTCCTGTATATATACACTGCACAGTACCACTCCTCCTGTCCTGTATATATACACTGCACAGTACCACTCCTCCTGTATATATACACTGCACAGTACCACTCCTCCTGTCCTGTATATATACCCTGCACAGTACCACTCCTCCTGTCCTGTATATATACACTGCACAGTACCACTCCTCCTGTCCTGTATATATACACTGCACAGTACCACTCCTCCTGTCCTGTATATATACACTGCACAGTACCACTCCTCCTGTCCTGTATATATACACTGCACAGTACCACTCCTCCTGTCCTGTATATATACACTGCACACTACTGCTCCTCCTGTCCTGTATATATACACTGCACAGTACCACTCCTCCTGTATATATACACTGCACAGTACCACTCCTCCTGTCCTGTATATATACACTGCACAGTACCACTCCTCCTGTATATATACACTGCACAGTACCATTCCTCCTGTCCTGTATATATACACTGCACAGTACCACTCCTCCTGTCCTGTATATATACACTGCACAGTACCACTCCTCCTGTATATATACACTGCACAGTACCACTCCTCCTGTCCTATATATATATACACTGCACAGTACCACTCCTCCTGTATATATACACTGCAGAGTACCACTCCTCCTGTATATATACACTGCACAGTACCACTCCTCCTGTCCTATATATATATACACTGCACAGTACCACTCCTCCTGTATATACACTGCACAGTACCACTCCTCCTGTCCTATATATATATACACACTGCCCAGTACCACTCCTCCTGTATATATACACTGCACAGTACCACTCCTCCTGTCCTATATATATATATATACACTGCACAGTACCACTCCTCCTGTATATACACTGCACAGTACCACTCCTCCTGTATATATACACTGCACAGTACCACTCCTCCTGTATATATACACTGCACAGTACCACTCCTCCTGTATATATACACTGCACAGTACCTCTCCTCCTGTCCTGTATATATACACTGCACAGTACCACTCCTCCTGTCCTGTATATATACACTGCACAGTACCACTCCTCCTGTCCTGTATATACACACTGCACAGTACCACTCCTCCTTTATATATACACTGCACAGTACCACTCCTCCTGTCCTGTATATATACACTGCACAGTACCACTCCTCCTGTCCTGTATATATACACTGCACAGTACCACTCCTCCTGTATATATACACTGCACAGTACCACTCCTCCTGTCCTGTATATATACACTGCACA
>NC_135236.1:5789618-5886161 GCF_051348905.1 Ranitomeya variabilis | reverse complement strand
AATATCGGTGTATGAGGGGGGATATAGGGTAATATCGGTGTATGAGGGGGATATAGGGTAATATCGGTGTATGAGGGGGATATAGGGTAATATCGGTGTATGAGGGGATATAGGGTAATATCGGTGTATGAGGGGGATATAGGGTAATATCGGTGTATGAGGGGATATAGGGTAATGTCGGTGTATGAGGGGGATATAGGGTAATATCGGTGTATGAGGGGATATAGGGTAATATCGGTGTATGAGGGGGATATAGGGTAATATCGGTGTATGAGGGGATATAGGGTAATATCGGGGGATATAGGGTAATATCGGTGTATGAGGGGGATATAGGGTAATATCGGTGTATGAGGGGATATAGGGTAATATCGGTGTATGAGGGGGATATAGGGTAATATCGGTGTATGAGGGGATATAGGGTAATATCGGGGGATATAGGGTAATATCGGTGTATGAGGGGATATAGGGTAATATCGGTGTATGAGGGGGATATAGGGTAATATCGGTGTATGAGGGGGATATAGGGTAATATCGGTGTATGAGGGGGGATATAGGGTAATATCCGTGTATGAGGGGGGATATAGGGTAATATCCGTGTATGAGGGGATATAGGGTAATATCGGTGTATGAGGGGGATATAGGGTAATATCGGTGTATGAGGGGATATAGGGTAATATCCGTGTATGAGGGGGGATATAGGGTAATATCGGTGTATGAGGGGATATAGGGTAATATCGGTGTATGAGGGGATATAGGGTAATATCCGTGTATGAGGGGGATATAGGGTAATATCGGTGTATGAGGGGATATAGGGTAATATCGGTGTATGAGGGGATATAGGGTAATATCGGTGTATGAGGGGATATAGGGTAATATCGGTGTATGAGGGGATATAGGGTAATATCCGTGTATGAGGGGGATATAGGGTAATATCGGTGTATGAGGGGATATAGGGTAATATCGGTGTATGAGGGGGATATAGGGTAATATCGGTGTATGAGGGGGATATAGGGTAATATCGGTGTATGAGGGGGATATAGGGTAATATCGGTGTATGAGGGGATATAGGGTAATGTCGGTGTATGAGGGGGATATAGGGTAATATCGGTGTATGAGGGGGATATAGGGTAATATCGGTGTATGAGGGGGATATAGGGTAATGTCGGTGTATGAGGGGGATATAGGGTAATGTCGGTGTATGAGGGATATAGGGTAATATCGGTGTATGAGGGGGATATAGGGTAATATCGGTGTATGAGGGGATATAGGGTAATATCTGTGTATGAGGGGGATATAGGGTAATATCGGTGTATGAGGGGGATATAGGGTAATATCGGTGTATGAGGGGGATATAGGGTAATATCGGTGTATGAGGGGATATAGGGTAATATCGGTGTATGAGGGGATATAGGGTAATATCGGTGTATGAGGGGGATATAGGGTAATATCGGTGTATGAGGGGGATATAGGGTAATATCGGTGTATGAGGGGATATAGGGTGATATCCGTGTATGAGTGGATATAGGGTAATATCGGTGTATGAGGGGGATATAGGGTAATATCGGTGTATGAGGGGATATAGGGTAATATCGGTGTATGAGGGGATATAGGGTAATATCGGTGTATGAGGGGATATAGGGTAATATCGGTGTATGAGGGGGATATAGGGTAATATCGGTGTATGAGGGGGATATAGGGTAATATCGGTGTATGAGGGGATATAGGGTAATATCGGTGTATGAGGGGGGATATAGGGTAATATCGGTGTATGAGGGGGATATAGGGTAATATCGGTGTATGAGGGGATATAGGGTAATATCGGTGTATGAGGGGGGATATAGGGTAATATCGGTGTATGAGGGGGATATAGGGTAATATCGGTGTATGAGGGGATATAGGGTAATATCGGTGTATGAGGGGGGATATAGGGTAATATCGGTGTATGAGGGGGATATAGGGTAATATCGGTGTATGAGGGGATATAGGGTAATATCGGTGTATGAGGGGGATATAGGGTAATATCGGTGTATGAGGGGATATAGGGTAATATCTGTGTATGAGGGGGATATAGGGTAATATCGGTGTATGAGGGGGATATAGGGTAATATCGGTGTATGAGGGGGATATAGGGTAATATCGGTGTATGAGGGGGGATATAGGGTAATATCGGTGTATGAGGGGATATAGGGTAATATCGGTGTATGAGGGGGATATAGGGTAATATCGGTGTATGAGGGGATATAGGGTAATATCCGTGTATGAGGGGGATATAGGGTAATATCGGTGTATGAGGGGATATAGGGTAATATCCGTGTATGAGTGGATATAGGGTAATATCGGTGTATGAGGGGGATATAGGGTAATATCGGTGTATGAGGGGATATAGGGTAATATCCGTGTATGAGGGGATATAGGGTAATATCGGTGTATGAGGGGATATAGGGTAATATCGGTGTATGAGGGGATATAGGGTAATATCGGTGTATGAGGGGATATAGGGTAATATCCGTGTATGAGGGGGATATAGGGTAATATCGGTGTATGAGGGGATATAGGGTAATATCGGTGTATGAGGGGGATATAGGGTAATATCGGTGTATGAGGGGATATAGGGTAATATCCGTGTATGAGGGGATATAGGGTAATATCCGTGTATGAGGGGATATAGGGTAATATCGGTGTATGAGGGGATATAGGGTAATATCGGTGTATGAGGGGATATAGGGTAATATCGGTGTTATGAGGGGGATATAGGGTAATATCGGTGTATGAGGGGATATAGGGTAATATCGGTGTATGAGGGGATATAGGGTAATATCGGTGTATGAGGGGATATAGGGTAATATCGGTGTATGAGGGGATATAGGGTAATATCGGTGTATGAGGGGATATAGGGTAATATCGGTGTATGAGGGGATATAGGGTAATATCGGTGTATGAGGGGGATATAGGGTAATATCGGTGTATGAGGGGATATAGGGTAATATCGGTGTATGAGGGGATATAGGGTAATATCGGTGTATGAGGGGATATAGGGTAATATCGGTGTATGAGGGGATATAGGGTAATATCGGTGTATGAGGGGATATAGGGTAATATCGGTGTATGAGGGGATATAGGGTAATATCGGTGTATGAGGGGGGATATAGGGTAATATCGGTGTATGAGGGGGATATAGGGTAATATCGGTGTATGAGGGGGATATAGGGTAATATCGGTGTATGAGGGGATATAGGGTAATATCGGTGTATGAGGGGGATATAGGGTAATATCGGTGTATGAGGGGATATAGGGTAATGTCGGTGTATGAGGGGGATATAGGGTAATATCGGTGTATGAGGGGATATAGGGTAATATCGGTGTATGAGGGGGATATAGGGTAATATCGGTGTATGAGGGGATATAGGGTAATATCGGGGGATATAGGGTAATATCGGTGTATGAGGGGGATATAGGGTAATATCGGTGTATGAGGGGATATAGGGTAATATCGGTGTATGAGGGGGATATAGGGTAATATCGGTGTATGAGGGGATATAGGGTAATATCGGGGGATATAGGGTAATATCGGTGTATGAGGGGATATAGGGTAATATCGGTGTATGAGGGGGATATAGGGTAATATCGGTGTATGAGGGATATAGGGTAATATCGGTGTATGAGGGGGGATATAGGGTAATATCCGTGTATGAGGGGGGATATAGGGTAATATCCGTGTATGAGGGGATATAGGGTAATATCGGTGTATGAGGGGGATATAGGGTAATATCGGTGTATGAGGGGATATAGGGTAATATCCGTGTATGAGGGGGGATATAGGGTAATATCGGTGTATGAGGGGATATAGGGTAATATCGGTGTATGAGGGGATATAGGGTAATATCCGTGTATGAGGGGGATATAGGGTAATATCGGTGTATGAGGGGATATAGGGTAATATCGGTGTATGAGGGGATATAGGGTAATATCGGTGTATGAGGGGATATAGGGTAATATCGGTGTATGAGGGGATATAGGGTAATATCCGTGTATGAGGGGGATATAGGGTAATATCGGTGTATGAGGGGATATAGGGTAATATCGGTGTATGAGGGGGATATAGGGTAATATCGGTGTATGAGGGGGATATAGGGTAATATCGGTGTATGAGGGGGATATAGGGTAATATCGGTGTATGAGGGGATATAGGGTAATGTCGGTGTATGAGGGGGATATAGGGTAATATCGGTGTATGAGGGGGATATAGGGTAATATCGGTGTATGAGGGGGATATAGGGTAATGTCGGTGTATGAGGGGATATAGGGTAATATCGGTGTATGAGGGGGATATAGGGTAATATCGGTGTATGAGGGGATATAGGGTAATATCGGTGTATGAGGGGGATATAGGGTAATATCGGTGTATGAGGGGGATATAGGGTAATATCGGTGTATGAGGGGGATATAGGGTAATATCGGTGTATGAGGGGATATAGGGTAATATCGGTGTATGAGGGGATATAGGGTAATATCGGTGTATGAGGGGGATATAGGGTAATATCGGTGTATGAGGGGGATATAGGGTAATATCGGTGTATGAGGGGGATATAGGGTAATATCGGTGTATGAGGGGATATAGGGTGATATCCGTGTATGAGTGGATATAGGGTAATATCGGTGTATGAGGGGGATATAGGGTAATATCGGTGTATGAGGGGATATAGGGTAATATCGGTGTATGAGGGGATATAGGGTAATATCGGTGTATGAGGGGATATAGGGTAATATCGGTGTATGAGGGGGATATAGGGTAATATCGGTGTATGAGGGGGATATAGGGTAATATCGGTGTATGAGGGGATATAGGGTAATATCGGTGTATGAGGGGGGATATAGGGTAATATCGGTGTATGAGGGGGATATAGGGTAATATCGGTGTATGAGGGGATATAGGGTAATATCGGTGTATGAGGGGGATATAGGGTAATATCGGTGTATGAGGGGGATATAGGGTAATATCGGTGTATGAGGGGATATAGGGTAATATCGGTGTATGAGGGGGGATATAGGGTAATATCGGTGTATGAGGGGGATATAGGGTAATATCGGTGTATGAGGGGATATAGGGTAATATCGGTGTATGAGGGGGATATAGGGTAATATCGGTGTATGAGGGGATATAGGGTAATATCTGTGTATGAGGGGGATATAGGGTAATATCGGTGTATGAGGGGGATATAGGGTAATATCGGTGTATGAGGGGGATATAGGGTAATATCGGTGTATGAGGGGGGATATAGGGTAATATCGGTGTATGAGGGGATATAGGGTAATATCGGTGTATGAGGGGGATATAGGGTAATATCGGTGTATGAGGGGATATAGGGTAATATCCGTGTATGAGGGGGATATAGGGTAATATCGGTGTATGAGGGGATATAGGGTAATATCCGTGTATGAGTGGATATAGGGTAATATCGGTGTATGAGGGGGATATAGGGTAATATCGGTGTATGAGGGGATATAGGGTAATATCCGTGTATGAGGGGATATAGGGTAATATCGGTGTATGAGGGGATATAGGGTAATATCGGTGTATGAGGGGGATATAGGGTAATATCGGTGTATGAGGGGATATAGGGTAATATCCGTGTATGAGGGGGATATAGGGTAATATCGGTGTATGAGGGGATATAGGGTAATATCGGTGTATGAGGGGGATATAGGGTAATATCGGTGTATGAGGGGATATAGGGTAATATCCGTGTATGAGGGGATATAGGGTAATATCCGTGTATGAGGGGATATAGGGTAATATCGGTGTATGAGGGGATATAGGGTAATATCGGTGTATGAGGGGATATAGGGTAATATCGGTGTATGAGGGGATATAGGGTAATATCGGTGTATGAGGGGGATATAGGGTAATATCGGTGTATGAGGGGATATAGGGTAATATCGGTGTATGAGGGGATATAGGGTAATATCGGTGTATGAGGGGATATAGGGTAATATCGGTGTATGAGGGGATATAGGGTAATATCCGTGTATGAGGGGATATAGGGTAATATCGGTGTATGAGGGGATATAGGGTAATATCGGTGTATGAGGGGGATATAGGGTAATATCGGTGTATGAGGGGGATATAGGGTAATATCGGTGTATGAGGGGATATAGGGTAATATCCGTGTATGAGGGGATATAGGGTAATATCGGTGTATGAGGGGATATAGGGTAATATCGGTGTATGAGGGGGGATATAGGGTAATATCGGTGTATGAGGGGGATATAGGGTAATATCCGTGTATGAGGGGATATAGGGTAATATCCGTGTATGAGGGGATATAGGGTAATATCCGTGTATGAGGGGATATAGGGTAATATCGGTGTATGAGGGGATATAGGGTAATATCCGTGTATGAGGGGATATAGGGTAATATCCGTGTATGAGGGGATATAGGGTAATATCGGTGTATGAGGGGATATAGGGTAATATCGGTGTATGAGGGGATATAGGGTAATATCCGTGTATGAGGGGATATAGGGTAATATCGGTGTATGAGGGGATATAGGGTAATATCGGTGTATGAGGGGGATATAGGGTAATATCGGTGTATGAGGGGATATAGGGTAATATCGGTGTATGAGGGGGATATAGGGTAATATCGGTGTATGAGGGGGATATAGGGTAATATCGGTGTATGAGGGGGATATAGGGTAATATCGGTGTATGAGGGGGATATAGGGTAATATCGGTGTATGAGGGGGATATAGGGTAATATCCGTGTATGAGGGGGATATAGGGTAATATCGGAGTATGAGGGGGATATAGGGTAATATCGGTGTATGAGGGGATATAGGGTAATATCGGTGTATGAGGGGATATAGGGTAATATCGGTGTATGAGGGGGATATAGGGTAATATCGGTGTATGAGGGGATATAGGGTAATATCGGTGTATGAGGGGGATATAGGGTAATATCGGTGTATGAGGGGGATATAGGGTAATATCGGTGTATGAGGGGATATAGGGTAATATCGGTGTATGAGGGGGATATAGGGTAATATCGGTGTATGAGGGGGATATAGGGTAATATCGGTGTATGAGGGGGATATAGGGTAATATCGGTGTATGAGGGGGATATAGGGTAATATCGGTGTATGAGGGGATATAGGGTAATATCGGTGTATGAGGGGGATATAGGGTAATATCGGTGTATGAGGGGGATATAGGGTAATATCGGTGTATGAGGGGGATATAGGGTAATATCGGGGGATATAGGGTAATATCGGTGTATGAGGGTGATGTAGAGTAATATCGGTGTATGAGGGGGATATAGGGTAATATCGGTGTATGAGGGGGATATAGGGTAATATCGGTGTATGAGGGGGATATAGGGTAATATCGGTGTATGAGGGGATATAGGGTAATATCGGTGTATGAGGGGGATATAGGGTAATATCCGTGTATGAGGGGATATAGGGTAATATCGGTGTATGAGGGGATATAGGGTAATATCCGTGTATGAGGGGGATATAGGGTAATATCGGTGTATGAGGGGGATATAGGGTAATATCGGCGTATGAGGGGATATAGGGTAATATCGGTGTATGAGGGGGATATAGGGTAATATCGGTGTATGAGGGGGATATAGGGTAATATCGGTGTATGAGGGGGGATATAGGGTAATATCGGTGTATGAAGGGATATAGGGTAATATCCGTGTATGAGGGGATATAGGGTAATATCGGTGTATGAGGGGATATAGGGTAATATCGGTGTATGAGGGGATATAGGATAATATCGGTGTATGAGGGGATATAGGGTAATATCGGTGTATGAGGGGATATAGGGTAATATCGGTGTATGAGGGGGATATAGGGTAATATCGGTGTATGAGGGGATATAGGGTAATATCGGTGTATGAGGGGATATAGGGTAATATCGGTGTATGAGGGGATATAGGGTAATATCGGTGTATGAGGGGATATAGGGTAATATCGGTGTATGAGGGGATATAGGGTAATATCGGTGTATGAGGGGATATAGGGTAATATCGGTGTATGAGGGGATATAGGGTAATATCCGTGTATGAGGGGGATATAGGGTAATATCGGTGTATGAGGGGATATAGGGTAATATCGGTGTATGAGGGGATATATGGTAATATCGGTGTATGAGGGGATATAGGGTAATGTCGGTGTATGAGGGGGGATATAGGGTAATATCGGTGTATGAGGGGATATAGGGTAATGTCGGTGTATGAGGGGATATAGGGTAATATCCGTGTATGAGGGGATATAGGGTAATATCGGTGTATGAGGGGATATAGGGTAATATCGGTGTATGAGGGGGGATATAGGGTAATATCGGTGTATGAGGGGATATAGGGTAATGTCGGTGTATGAGGGGATATAGGGTAATATCCGTGTATGAGGGGATATAGGGTAATATCGGTGTATGAGGGGATATATGGTAATATCGGTGTATGAGGGGATATAGGGTAATATCGGTGTATGAGGGGGGATATAGGGTAATATCGGTGTATGAGGGGATATAGGGTAATGTCGGTGTATGAGGGGATATAGGGTAATATCCGTGTATGAGGGGATATAGGGTAATATCGGTGTATGAGGGGATATAGGGTAATATCGGTGTATGAGGGGGGATATAGGGTAATATCGGTGTATGAGGGGATATAGGGTAATGTCGGTGTATGAGGGGATATAGGGTAATATCCGTGTATGAGGGGATATAGGGTAATATCGGTGTATGAGGGGATATAGGGTAATATCGGTGTATGAGGGGGATATAGGGTAATATCGGTGTATGAGGGGATATAGGGTAATATCGGTGTATGAGGGGATATAGGGTAATATCGGTGTATGAGGGGATATAGGGTAATATCGGTGTATGAGGGGATATAGGGTAATATCGGTGTATGAGGGGATATAGGGTAATATCGGTGTATGAGGGGATATAGGGTAATATCGGTGTATGAGGGGGATATAGGGTAATATCGGTGTATGAGGGGGGATATAGGGTAATATCGGTGTATGAAGGGATATAGGGTAATATCCGTGTATGAGGGGATATAGGGTAATATCGGTGTATGAGGGGATATAGGGTAATATCTGTGTATGAGGGGATATAGGGTAATGTCGGTGTATGAGGGGGATATAGGGTAATGTCGGTGTATGAGGGGGATATAGGGTAATATCGGTGTATGAGGGGGATATAGGGTAATATCGGTGTATGAGGGGATATAGGGTAATATCGGTGTATGAGGGGGATATAGCGTAATATCGGTGTATGAGGGGGATATAGGGTAATATCGGTGTATGAGGGGGGATATAGGGTAATATCGGTGTATGAGGGGGATATAGGGTAATATCGGTGTATGAGGGGGATATAGGGTAATATCGGTGTATGAGGGGGATATAGGGTAATATCGGTGTATGAGGGGATATAGGGTAATATCGGTGTATGAGGGGGATATAGGGTAATATCGGTGTATGAGGGGATATAGGGTAATATCGGTGTATGAGGGGATATAGGGTAATATCCGTGTATGAGGGGATATAGGGTAATATCGGTGTATGAGGGGATATAGGGTAATGTCGGTGTATGAGGGGATATAGGGTAATGTCGGTGTATGAGGGGGATATAGGGTAATGTCGGTGTATGAGGGGGATATAGGGTAATATCGGTGTATGAGGGGGATATAGGGTAATATCGGTGTATGAGGGGGATATAGGGTAATATCGGTGTATGAGGGGGATATAGGGTAATATCGGTGTATGAGGGGATATAGGGTAATATCGGTGTATGAGGGGGATATAGGGTAATATCGGTGTATGAGGGGATATAGGGTAATATCGGTGTATGAGGGGGGATATAGGGTAATATCGGTGTATGAGGGGATATAGGGTAATATCGGTGTATTAGGGGATATAGGGTAATATCGGTGTATGAGGGGATATAGGGTAATATCGGTGTATGAAGGGGATATAGGGTAATATCGGTGTATGAGGGGATATAGGGTAATATCGGTGTATGAAGGGGATATAGGGTAATATCGGTGTATGAGGGGATATAGGGTAATATCGGTGTATGAGGGGGATATAGGGTAATATCGGTGTATGAGGGGGATATAGGGTAATATCGGTGTATGAGGGGGATATAGGGTAATATCGGTGTATGAGGGGATATAGGGTAATATCGGTGTATGAGGGGATATATGGTAATATCGGTGTATGAGGGGATATAGGGTAATATCGGTGTATGAGGGGGATATAGGGTAATATCGGTGTATGAGGGGGATATAGGGTAATATCGGTGTATGAGGGGGATATAGGGTAATATCGGTGTATGAGGGGGATATAGGGTAATATCGGTGTATGAGGGGATATAGGGTAATATCGGTGTATGAGGGGGATATAGGGTAATATCGGTGTATGAGGGGGATATAGGGTAATATCGGTGTATGAGGGGGATATAGGGTAATATCGGTGTATGAGGGGATATAGGGTAATATCGGTGTATGAGGGGATATAGGGTAATATCAGTGTATGAGGGGATATAGGGTAATATCGGTGTATGAGGGGATATAGGGTAATATCGGGGGATATAGGGTAATATCGGTGTATGAGGGGATATAGGGTAATATCGGGGGATATAGGGTAATATCGGTGTATGAGGGGATATAGGGTAATATCGGTGTATGAGGGGGATATAGGGTAATATCGGTGTATGAGGGGGATATAGGGTAATATCGGTGTATGAGGGGGATATAGGGTAATATCGGTGTATGAGGGGATATAGGGTAATATCGGTGTATGAGGGGATATAGGGTAATATCGGTGTATGAGGGGATATAGGGTAATATCAGTGTATGAGGGGATATAGGGTAATATCGGTGTATGAGGGGATATAGGGTAATATCGGGGGATATAGGGTAATATCGGTGTATGAGGGGATATAGGGTAATATCGGTGTATGAGGGGATATAGGGTAATATCGGTGTATGAGGGGGATATAGGGTAATATCGGTGTATGAGGGGGATATAGGGTAATATCGGTGTATGAGGGGGATATAGGGTAATATCGGTGTATGAGGGGATATAGGGTAATATCGGTGTATGAGGGGATATAGGGTAATATCGGTGTATGAGGGGATATAGGGTAATATCGGTGTATGAGGGGATATAGGGTAATATCGGTGTATGAGGGGATATAGGGTAATATCGGTGTATGAGGGGATATAGGGTAATATCGGGGGATATAGGGTAATATCGGTGTATGAGGGGATATAGGGTAATATCGGTGTATGAGGGGATATAGGGTAATATCGGTGTATGAGGGGGATATAGGGTAATATCGGTGTATGAGGGGATATAGGGTAATATCGGTGTATGAGGGGGGATATAGGGTAATATCGGTGTATGAGGGGATATAGGGTAATATCGGTGTATGAGGGGATATAGGGTAATATCGGTGTATGAGGGGGATATAGGGTAATATCGGTGTATGAGGGGGATATAGGGTAATATCGGTGTATGAGGGGGATATAGGGTAATATCGGTGTATGAGGGGGATATAGGGTAATATCGGTGTATGAGGGGGATATAGGGTAATATCGGTGTATGAGGGGGATATAGGGTAATATCGGTGTATGAGGGGATATAGGGTAATATCGGTGTATGAGGGGGATATAGGGTAATATCGGTGTATGAGGGGATATAGGGTAATATCGGTGTATGAGGGGATATAGTGTAATATCGGTGTATGAGGGGATATAGGGTAATATCGGTGTATGAGGGGGGATATAGGGTAATATCGGTGTATGAGGGGATATAGGGTAATATCGGTGTATGAGGGGATATAGGGTAATATCGGTGTATGAGGGGATATAGGGTAATATCTGTGTATGAGGGGATATAGGGTAATATCTGTGTATGAGGGGATATAGGGTAATATCGGTGTATGAGGGGGGATATAGGGTAATATCGGTGTATGAGGGGGGATATAGGGTAATATCGGTGTATGAGGGGATATAGGGTAATATCGGTGTGTGAGGGGATATAGGGTAATATCGGTGTATGAGGGGGGATATAGGGTAATATCGGTGTATGAGGGGGATATAGGGTAATATCGGTGTATGAGGGGATATAGGGTAATATCGGTGTATGAGGGGATATGGGGTAATATCGGTGTATGAGGGGGATATAGGGTAATATCGGTGTATGAGGGGATATAGGGTAATATCGGTGTATGAGGGGATATAGGGTAATATCGGTGTATGAGGGGATATAGGGTAATATCGGTGTATGAGGGGGATATAGGGTAATATCGGTGTATGAGGGGGATATAGGGTAATATCGGTGTATGAGGGGATATAGGGTAATATCGGTGTATGAGGGGATATAGGGTAATATCGGTGTATGAGGGGATATAGGGTAATATCGGTGTATGAGGGGATATAGGGTAATATCGGTGTATGAGGGGGATATAGGGTAATATCGGTGTATGAGGGGGATATAGGGTAATATCGGTGTATGAGGGGGATATAGGGTAATATCGGTGTATGAGGGGATATAGGGTAATATCGGTGTATGAGGGGGGATATAGGGTAATATCGGTGTATGAGGGGATATAGGGTAATATCGGTGTATGAGGGGATATAGGATAATATCGGTGTATGAGGGGATATAGGGTAATATCGGTGTATGAGGGGGATATAGGGTAATATCGGTGTATGAGGGGATATAGGGTAATATCGGTGTATGAGGGGATATAGGGTAATATCGGTGTATGAGGGGATATAGGGTAATATCGGTGTATGAGGGGGATATAGGGTAATATCGGTGTATGAGGGGGATATAGGGTAATATCGGTGTATGAGGGGATATAGGGTAATATCGGTGTATGAGGGGATATAGGGTAATATCGGTGTATGAGGGGATATAGGGTAATATCGGTGTATGAGGGGATATAGGGTAATATCGGTGTATGAGGGGGATATAGGGTAATATCGGTGTATGAGGGGGATATAGGGTAATATCGGTGTATGAGGGGGATATAGGGTAATATCGGTGTATGAGGGGATATAGGGTAATATCGGTGTATGAGGGGGGATATAGGGTAATATCGGTGTATGAGGGGATATAGGGTAATATCGGTGTATGAGGGGATATAGGATAATATCGGTGTATGAGGGGATATAGGGTAATATCGGTGTATGAGGGGGATATAGGGTAATATCGGTGTATGAGGGGATATAGGGTAATATCGGTGTATGAGGGGATATAGGGTAATATCGGAGTATGAGGGGGATATAGGGTAATATCGGTGTATGAGGGGATATAGGATAATATCGGTGTATGAGGGGATATAGGGTAATATCGGTGTATGAGGGGGATATAGGGTAATATCGGTGTATGAGGGGATATAGGGTAATATCGGTGTATGAGGGGATATAGGGTAATATCGGTGTATGAGGGGATATAGGGTAATATCGGTGTATGAGGGGGGGGATATAGGGTAATATCGGTGTATGAGGGGGATATAGGGTAATATCGGTGTATGAGGGGGGATATAGGGTAATATCGGTGTATGAGGGGATATAGGGTAATATCGGTGTATGAGGGGATATAGGGTAATATCGGGGGATATAGGGTAATATCGGTGTATGAGGGGATATAGGGTAATATCGGTGTATGAGGGGATATAGGGTAATATCGGTGTATGAGGGGGATATAGGGTAATATCGGTGTATGAGGGGGATATAGGGTAATATCGGTGTATGAGGGGGATATAGGGTAATATCGGTGTATGAGGGGATATAGGGTAATATCGGTGTATGAGGGGATATAGGGTAATATCGGTGTATGAGGGGATATAGGGTAATATCGGTGTATGAGGGGATATAGGGTAATATCGGTGTATGAGGGGATATAGGGTAATGTCGGTGTATGAGGGGATATAGGGTAATGTCGGTGTATGAGGGGATATAGGGTAATGTCGGTGTATGAGGGGATATAGGGTAATGTCGGTGTATGAGGGGATATAGGGTAATGTCGGTGTATGAGGGGATATAGGGTAATATCGGTGTATGAGGGGGGATATAGGGTAATATCGGTGTATGAGGGGATATAGGGTAATATCGGTGTATGAGGGGGATATAGGGTAATATCGGTGTATGAGGGGGGATATAGGGTAATATCGGTGTATGAGGGGGGATATAGGGTAATATCGGTGTATGAGGGGATATAGGGTAATATCGGTGTATGAGGGGATATAGGGTAATATCGGTGTATGAGGGGATATAGGGTAATATCGGTGTATGAGGGGATATAGGGTAATATCGGTGTATGAGGGGGGATATAGGGTAATGTCGGTGTATGAGGGGGGATATAGGGTAATATCGGTATATGAGGGGGATATAGGGTAATGTCGGTGTATGAGGGGGGGATATAGGGTAATGTCGGTGTATGAGGGGGGATATAGGGTAATGTCGGTGTATGAGGGGGGATATAGGGTAATATCGGTGTATGGGGGATATAGGGTAATATCGGTGTATGGGGGGATATAGGGTAATATCGGTGTATGAGGGGGATATAGGGTAATATCGGTGTATGAGGGGGGATATAGGGTAATATCGGTATATGAGGGGGATATAGGGTAATGTCGGTGTATGAGGGGGGGATATAGGGTAATGTCGGTGTATGAGGGGGGATATAGGGTAATGTCGGTGTATGAGGGGGGATATAGGGTAATATCGGTGTATGGGGGATATAGGGTAATATCGGTGTATGGGGGGATATAGGGTAATATCGGTGTATGAGGGGGATATAGGGTAATATCGGTGTATGAGGGGATATAGGGTAATATCGGCGTATGAGGGGATATAGGGTAATATCGGCATATGAGGGGGATATAGGGTAATGTCGGCGTATGAGGGGGGATATAGGGTAATGTCGGTATATGAGGGGGATATAGGGTAATGTCGGTGTATGAGGGGGGGATATAGGGTAATGTCGGTGTATGAGGGGGGATATAGGGTAATGTCGGTGTATGAGGGGGGATATAGGGTAATATCGGTGTATGGGGGGATATAGGGTAATATCGGTGTATGGGGGGATATAGGGTAATATCGGTGTATGAGGGGGATATAGGGTAATATCGGTGTATGAGGGGGATATAGGGTAATATCGGTGTATGAGGGGATATAGGGTAATATCGGTGTATGAGGGGATATAGGGTAATATCGGTGTATGAGGGGGATATAGGGTAATATCGGTGTATGAGGGGATATAGGGTAATATCGGCGTATGAGGGGATATAGGGTAATATCGGCGTATGAGGGGGGATATAGGGTAATATCGGCGTATGAGGGGATATAGGGTAATATCGGCGTATGAGGTGATATAGGGTAATATCGGTGTATGAGGGGGATATAGGGTAATATCGGTGTATGAGGGGGATATAGGGTAATATCGGCGTATGAGGGGATATAGGGTAATATCGGTGTATGAGGGGATATAGGGTAATATCGGTGTATGAGGGGGGATATAGGGTAATATCGGTGTATGAGGGGGGATATAGGGTAATATCGGTGTATGAGGGGATATAGGGTAATATCGGTGTATGAGGGGATATAGGGTAATATCGGTGTATGAGGGGATATAGGGTAATATCGGTGTATGAGGGGATATAGGGTAATATCGGTGTATGAGGGGGGATATAGGGTAATGTCGGTGTATGAGGGGGGATATAGGGTAATATCGGTATATGAGGGGGATATAGGGTAATGTCGGTGTATGAGGGGGGGATATAGGGTAATGTCGGTGTATGAGGGGGGATATAGGGTAATGTCGGTGTATGAGGGGGGATATAGGGTAATATCGGTGTATGGGGGATATAGGGTAATATCGGTGTATGGGGGGATATAGGGTAATATCGGTGTATGAGGGGGATATAGGGTAATATCGGTGTATGAGGGGGGATATAGGGTAATATCGGTATATGAGGGGGATATAGGGTAATGTCGGTGTATGAGGGGGGATATAGGGTAATGTCGGTGTATGAGGGGGGATATAGGGTAATATCGGTGTATGGGGGGATATAGGGTAATATCGGTGTATGGGGGGATATAGGGTAATATCGGTGTATGAGGGGGATATAGGGTAATATCGGTGTATGAGGGGGATATAGGGTAATATCGGTGTATCAGTTTGTTTTTTTTTGCTTATGTTTAATTGTATTTGTCTATATTTGCCCCCTTCTCACATGTAAAGCGCCGTGGAATAAATGGCGCTATAAGAATGTATTATAATAATAATAGTAATAATAGTTGGACAATAAATGGCTTCACCCAACCACTAACATGAAAAAGTTTTGGTGTTATCATTCATATTCTCTGAAAAAAGGCCAAGAAAGCAAAAAGCCGGGTATGTAAACTTTTGAGCACAACTGTGTGTGTGTGTATATATATTTATATAGTCGTGTGGAAGTATTTGCCCCCTTCCTGATTTCCTATTTTTTTTGCATGTTTGTCGCACTTAAATTTTTCCGATCAACAAACATTGTGTTATCACAGATAACACAATAATCACAAAATGCAGTCTATAAATGAAGGTCTTTATAATTAAGGGAAAAAGAAATCCAAACCTCCGAGGCCCTGTGTGAAAAAGTGATTACCCCCTAAACCTAACGACTGGTTGGGCCGCCCTTAGTAGTAGGGCAGAGACGCACTGCACGGACTGGCCGGCACCTCTCCTGACCTGAGCATGACAGCGGGATGGATTACTGTGCAGCTATCAAGCTCCGGTCAGGAGAGGTGCCGGCCAGTACGAGGTTTATGATGCGATTCTCCCACGAGAAATACGGCAGTGTGTCTCTGCCCATAGGGATGGAAAAGTTTTAGTCTGGGGTGATAATGGGGGAGAGGGGCTCAGTCAGGGTGATAAAGGGAGAGAGGGGCTCAGTCAGGGTGATACAGAGGGAGGTGGCACAGCCAGAGGTGATACAGAGGGAGGAGGCTCAGTCAGGGGTGATATACAGGGGGGGCTCGGTCAGGGGTGATATAGAGGGGTTCAGTCAGGGTGATACAGAGGGAGGTGGCACAGCCAGAGGTGATACAGAGGGAGGAGGCTCAGTCAGGGGTGATATACAGGGGGGGCTCGGTCAGGGGTGATATAGAGGGGTTCAGTCAGAGGTGATATAGAGGGAGGGTGTGCAGTCAGGAGTGAAGGGAGAGTTGCGGTAATGGGGCCCTCATTCACCCCTAAGTATCTTAGCCCCTCCCCCTCTATCACCCCAGACTAAAGATCCCCATTTACACTTACTATTGGGCTGGCAGGGGGCCCTTCAACCATTGCGGCTGTAGCAGGGAGCTCTCTATCTCCCTCTGCTGCTTACACAGTGGGGGAGGGGAGCGCGCGTTATGGATGCCTGAGCTGTGCTGTATGGCCGGGGAGATGAGGACACAAACAAAGCTAACACTGATTGGCTGCACTGCAGCCAATTAATGTTGTCCTTATCAAGAGCTGCTCCTCTCTCCCTGCTTGGAAGAGCGGTGACATAAAGCCATCAGGACACGAGCGCTGGTACTTACAAATAGTGCGCCGCCGTCTGCAGCAGGGAGCGGGTCGGCCGTGTTATCAGTGACTGCGCTCTGGCATTCTGATGACTTATGTCACTGCTCTGCCCAGTAAGACAGCTGGGGACAGCGGTTGGTACGCACATTGCTGGCACACGTGACTTAGGTTCACTGTGCCAGCAGATTGCAGTGCCTGGGCCCACCAGAGAATCCTCCGGTCCTACGGTGGGCCAGTCCAACCCTGCTTCTACGCCAGATGTAATGGGACATTCACCTTCCAAAAAGTTCAGCCTTTGCTCGTCAGTCCACAGAGTATTCACTCAGAAGTCTTTGGGATCGTAAAGATGCTTTATGGCAAAACTGAGACTAGCCTTTATGTTCTCATTGCTCAGCAGTGGTTTCTGTCTTGGACCTCTGTCATGCGGCCATTTTTGCCCAGTCTCTTTCTTATGGTGGAGTCATGAACACAGACCTTCACTGAGGCAAGTGAGGCCTGCAGTTCTTTGGATATTGTTGTAGGGTCTTTTGTGACCTCTTCGATGAGTCGTCACTGCGCTCTTGGGGTAATTTTGGTCGGCCAGCCGCACCTGGGAAGGTTCACCACTGTTCCACGTTTTCACCATTTGTGGATAATGGCTCTCACTGTGGTTCGCTGGAGTCCCAAAGCTTTAGAAATGGTTTTATAACCTTTTTCAGACCAATAGATCTCAATTACTATGTTTTTCATTTATTTCAGAATTTCTTTGGATCTCGGTATGATATCTAGCTTTTAAGGATCTTTCAGTCTACTTCACTTTGTCAGGCAGGTCCTATTTAAGTGATTTCTTGATTAAGAACAGGGTGTGGCAGTAATCAGGCCTGCGTGTGGCTGGGGAATGTGAGCTCATCTTCTCAAAGAGCTGATAAACCACATGTTTTTTCATGTTTTAAGGAGGGTCAGTCACTTTCTCACACAGGGCCCTGTAGGTTTGGATTTCTTTTTCCCTTAATAAAGACCTTCATTTATAAACTGCATTTTGTGATTACTTGTGTTACGCTTTTCTAATATTTACATTTGTTTGGTGATTAGAAACATTTAAGTGTGAGGAACATGGAAAAGAATAGGAAATCAGGGAGGGGTGAACAGATTGTCACATCAGTGTGTGTACATGTGCTCTGTGCTAGGTCTGTAATATGTGGCTGTGTATGGGGGTCCTGGCAGTATCTGGCAGCTGATACGGGCCGGGGTCCTCAGCACAGGATGTCACCTGCTTTTTCCTCAGTATATTCAGCATCTCTGTGTATGAAGGAGAAGCGTTTGCTTCCTGTTTCCATGACAACAAAATATCTCGTAGCAACCACATCTGTTGCCATGGCAGTCCAGCTCTTCTGGGTGACATGTCTCCGTAGTACAGCCGCTACGCTGCTGGTGACAGGCCGGTGGTCAGCACCATCACTGATTAATATTCACCACAATTAATATCTTTTCTGCCTAATGAATGGAGGGAGTGGACAAGTATGCAAATCACCCTCATCAGCATTCATCCCACAATCCTCCATGAGAAAACTCCGGCACACGTACACCGCTCCTGTATACCCTCATATACACGTACACCGCTCCTGTATACCCTCATATACACGTACACCGCTCCTGTATACCCTCATATACACGTACACTGCTCCTGTATACCCTCATATACACCGCTCCTGTATACCCTCATATACACCGCTCCTGTATACCCTCATATACACCGCTCCTGTATACCCCCATATACACCGCTCCTGTATACCCTCATATACACGTACACTGCTCCTGTATACCCTCATATACACCGCTCCTGTATACCCTCATATACACCGCTCCTGTATACCCTCATATACACCGCTCCTGTATACCCTCATATACACGTACACCGCACCTGTATACCCTCATATACACCGCTCCTGTATACCCTCATATACACCGCTCCTGTATACCCTCATATACACGTACACTGCTCCTGTATACCCTCATATACACCGCTCCTGTATACCCTCATATACACGTACACTGCTCCTGTATACCCTCATATACACTGCTCCTGTATACCCTCATATACACCGCTCCTGTATACCCTCATATACACGTACACTGCTCCTGTATACCCTCATATACACCGCTCCTGTATACCCTCATATACACCGCTCCTGTATACCCTCATATACACGTACACTGCTCCTGTATACCCTCATATACACGTACACTGCTCCTGTATACCCTCATATACACCGCTCCTGTATACCCTCATATACACCGCTCCTGTATACCCTCATATACACGTACACCGCTCCTGTATACCCTCATATACACCGCTCCTGTATACCCTCATATACACCGCTCCTGTATACCCTCATATACACGTACACTGCTCCTGTATACCCTCATATACACCGCTCCTGTATACCCTCATATACACGTACACTGCTCCTGTATACCCTCATATACACTGCTCCTGTATACCCTCATATACACCGCTCCTGTATACCCTCATATACACGTACACTGCTCCTGTATACCCTCATATACACCGCTCCTGTATACCCTCATATACATGTACACTGCTCCTGTATACCCTCATATACACTGCTCCTGTATACCCTCATATACACCGCTCCTGTATACCCTCATATACACGTACACTGCTCCTGTATACCCTCATATACACCGCTCCTGTATACCCTCATATACACCGCTCCTGTATACCCTCATATACACTGCTCCTGTATACCCCCATATACACCGCTCCTGTATACCCTCATATACACGTACACTGCTCCTGTATACCCTCATATACACCGCTCCTGTATACCCTCATATACACTGCTCCTGTATACCCTCATATACACCGCTCCTGTATACCCTCATATACACCGCTCCTGTATACCCTCATATACACGTACACTGCTCCTGTATACCCTCATATACACCGCTCCTGTATACCCTCATATACACGTACACTGCTCCTGTATACCCTCATATACACTGCTCCTGTATACCCTCATATACACCGCTCCTGTATACCCTCATATACACATACACTGCTCCTGTATACCCTCATATACACCGCTCCTGTATACCCTCATATACACTGCTCCTGTATACCCTCATATACACGTACACTGCTCCTGTATACCCTCATATACATGTACACCGCTCCTGTATACCCTCATATACATGTACACCGCTCCTGTATACCCTCATATACACGTACACCGCTCCTGTATACCCTCATATACACCGCTCCTGTATACCCTCATATACACCGCTCCTGTATACCCTCATATACACCGCTCCTGTATACCCTCATATACATGTACACTGCTCCTGTATACCCTCATATACACTGCTCCTGTATACCCTCATATACACCGCTCCTGTATACCCTCATATACACCGCTCCTGTATACCCTCATATACACGTACACCGCTCCTGTATACCCTCATATACACCGCTCCTGTATACCCTCATATACACCGCTCCTGTATACCCTCATATACACCGCTCCTGTATACCCTCATATACACGTACACTGCTCCTGTATACCCTCATATACACGTACACTGCTCCTGTATACCCTCATATACACCGCTCCTGTATACCCTCATATACACCGCTCCTGTATACCCTCATATACACGTACACTGCTCCTGTATACCCTCATATACACCGCTCCTGTATACCCTCATATACACGTACACTGCTCCTGTATACCCTCATATACACCGCTCCTGTATACCCTCATATACACCGCTCCTGTATACCCTCATATACACGTACACTGCTCCTGTATACCCTCATATACACCGCTCCTGTATACCCTCATATACACCGCTCCTGTATACCCTCATATACACGTACACTGCTCCTGTATACCCTCATATACACCGCTCCTGTATACCCTCATATACACCGCTCCTGTATACCCTCATATACACGTACACTGCTCCTGTATACCCTCATATACACCGCTCCTGTATACCCTCATATACACCGCTCCTGTATACCCTCATATACACGTACACTGCTCCTGTATACCCTCATATACACTGCTCCTGTATACCCTCATATACACGTACACTGCTCCTGTATACCCTCATATACACCGCTCCTGTATACCCTCATATACATGTACACCGCTCCTGTATACCCTCATATACATGTACACCGCTCCTGTATACCCTCATATACATGTACACCGCTCCTGTATACCCTCATATACACTGCTCCTGTATACCCTCATATACACCGCTCCTGTATACCCTCATATACACGTACACTGCTCCTGTATACCCTCATATACACCGCTCCTGTATACCCTCATATACACCGCTCCTGTATACCCTCATATACACGTACACTGCTCCTGTATACCCTCATATACACCGCTCCTGTATACCCTCATATACACCGCTCCTGTATACCCTCATATACACGTACACTGCTCCTGTATACCCTCATATACACCGCTCCTGTATACCCTCATATACACCGCTCCTGTATACCCTCATATACACGTACACTGCTCCTGTATACCCTCATATACACTGCTCCTGTATACCCTCATATACACGTACACTGCTCCTGTATACCCTCATATACACCGCTCCTGTATACCCTCATATACACCGCTCCTGTATACCCTCATATACACGTACACTGCTCCTGTATACCCTCATATACACCGCTCCTGTATACCCTCATATACATGTACACCGCTCCTGTATACCCTCATATACATGTACACCGCTCCTGTATACCCTCATATACACGTACACCGCTCCTGTATACCCTCATATACACTGCTCCTGTATACCCTCATATACACGTACACTGCTCCTGTATACCCTCATATACACCGCTCCTGTATACCCTCATATACATGTACACCGCTCCTGTATACCCTCATATACATGTACACCGCTCCTGTATACCCTCATATACACGTACACCGCTCCTGTATACCCTCATATACACCGCTCCTGTATACCCTCATATACACTGCTCCTGTATACCCTCATATACACCGCTCCTGTATACCCTCATATACATGTACACCGCTCCTGTATACCCTCATATACATGTACACCGCTCCTGTATACCCTCATATACACCGCTCCTGTATACCCTCATATACACCGCTCCTGTATACCCTCATATACACCGCTCCTGTATACCCTCATATACACGTACACCGCTCCTGTATACCCTCATATACACCGCTCCTGTATACCCTCATATACATGTACACCGCTCCTGTATACCCTCATATACATGTACACCGCTCCTGTATACCCTCATATACACTGCTCCTGTATACCCTCATATACACTGCTCCTGTATACCCTCATATACACGTACACCGCTCCTGTATACCCCCATATACACCGCTCCTGTATACCCTCATATACACTGCTCCTGTATACCCTCATCTACACGTACACCGCTCCTGTATACCCCCATATACACCGCTCCTGTATACCCTCATATACACTGCTCCTGTATACCCTCATCTACACGTACACCGCTCCTGTATACCCCCATATACACCGCTCCTGTATACCCTCATATACACTGCTCCTGTATACCCTCATCTACACGTACACCGCTCCTGTATACCCTCATATACATGTACACCGCTCCTGTATACCCTCATATACATGTACACCGCTCCTGTATACCCTCATATACATGTACACCGCTCCTGTATACCCTCATATACACCGCTCCTGTATACCCTCATATACACCGCTCCTGTATACCCTCATATACACCGCTCCTGTATACCCTCATATACACGTACACCGCTCCTGTATACCCTCATATACACCGCTCCTGTATACCCTCATATACATGTACACCGCTCCTGTATACCCTCATATACATGTACACCGCTCCTGTATACCCTCATATACACTGCTCCTGTATACCCTCATATACACTGCTCCTGTATACCCTCATATACACGTACACCGCTCCTGTATACCCCCATATACACCGCTCCTGTATACCCTCATATACACTGCTCCTGTATACCCTCATCTACACGTACACCGCTCCTGTATACCCCCATATACACCGCTCCTGTATACCCTCATATACACTGCTCCTGTATACCCTCATCTACACGTACACCGCTCCTGTATACCCTCATATACACCGCTCCTGTATACCCTCATATACACTGCTCCTGTATACCCTCATCTACACGTACACCGCTCCTGTATACCCTCATATACATGTACACCGCTCCTGTATACCCTCATATACACGTACACTGCTCCTGTATACCCTCATATACACCGCTCCTGTATACCCTCGTATACACCGCTCCTGTATACCCTCATATACACTGCTCCTGTATACCCTCATATACACCGCTCCTGTATACCCTCATATACACTGCTCCTGTATACCCTCATATACACTGCTCCTGTATACCCTCATATACACGTACACCGCTCCTGTATACCCCTATATACACCGCTCCTGTATACCCTCATATACACTGCTCCTGTATACCCTCATCTACACGTACACCGCTCCTGTATACCCTCATATACACCGCTCCTGTATACCCTCATATCAACGTACACCGCTCCTGTATACCCCCATATACACCGCTCCTGTATACCCTCATATACATGTACACCGCTCCTGTATACCCTCATATACACCGCTCCTGTATACCCTCATATACACCGCTCCTGTATACCCTCATATACACCGCTCCTGTATACCCTCATATACACCGCTCCTGTATACCCTCATATACACGTACACCGCTCCTGTATACCCTCATATACACGTACACCGCTCCTGTATACCCTCATATACATGTACACCGCTCCTGTATACCCTCATATACACTGCTCCTGTATACCCTCATATACACTGCTCCTGTATACCCTCATATACACGTACACCGCTCCTGTATACCCCCATATACACCGCTCCTGTATACCCTCATATACACTGCTCCTGTATACCCTCATCTACACGTACACCGCTCCTGTATACCCTCATATACACGTACACCGCTCCTGTATACCCCCATATACACCGCTCCTGTATACCCTCATATACACTGCTCCTGTATACCCTCATATACACGTACACCGCTCCTGTATACCCCCATATACACCGCTCCTGTATACCCTCATATACACTGCTCCTGTATACCCTCATCTACACGTACACCGCTCCTGTATACCCTCATATACACCGCTCCCGTATACCCTCATATACACCGCTCCTGTATACCCTCATATACACCGCTCCTGTATACCCTCATATACACGTACACCGCTCCTGTATACCCTCATATACATGTACACCGCTCCTGTATACCCTCATATACACTGCTCCTGTATACCCTCATATACACTGCTCCTGTATACCCTCATATACATGTACACCGCTCCTGTATACCCTCATATGCACCGCTCCTGTATACCCTCATATACACCGCTCCTGTATACCCTCATATACACGTACACCGCTCCTGTATACCCTCATATACATGTACACCGCTCCTGTATACCCTCATATACACTGCTCCTGTATACCCTCATATACACTGCTCCTGTATACCCTCATATACATGTACACTGCTCCTGTATACCCTCATATACACTGCTCCTGTATACCCTCATATACACTGCTCCTGTATACCCTCATATACACGTACACCGCTCCTGTATACCCCCATATACACCGCTCCTGTATACCCCCATATACACCGCTCCTGTATACCCTCATATACACTGCTCCTGTATACCCTCATCTACACGTACACCGCTCCTGTATACCCTCATATACATGTACACCGCTCCTGTATACCCTCATATACACTGCTCCTGTATACCCTCATATACACTGCTCCTGTATACCCTCATATACACGTACACCGCTCCTGTATACCCCCATATACACCGCTCCTGTATACCCTCATATACACCGCTCCTGTATACCCTCATATACACCGCTCCTGTATACCCTCATATACATGTACACCGCTCCTGTATACCCTCATATACACTGCTCCTGTATACCCTCATATACACTGCTCCTGTATACCCTCATATACACCGCTCCTGTATACCCTCATATACACTGCTCCTGTATACCCCCATATACACTGCTCCTGTATACCCTCATATACACCGCTCCTGTATACCCTCATATACACCGCTCCGGTATACCCTCATATACATGTACACCGCTCCCGTATACCCTCATATACACTGCTCCTGTATACCCTCATATACACTGCTCCTGTATACCCTCATATACACCGCTCCTGTATTCCCTCATATACACCGCTCCGGTATACCCTCATATACATGTACACCGCTCCCGTATACCCTCATATACACTGCTCCTGTATACCCTCATATACACTGCTCCTGTATACCCTCATATACATGTACACCGCTCCTGTATACCCTCATATACACCGCTCCTGTATACCCTCATATACACTGCTCCTGTATACCCTCATATACACCGCTCCTGTTTACCCTCATATACACCGCTCCTGTATACCCTCATATACACTGCTCCTGTATACCCTCATATACACCGCTCCGGTATACCCTCATATACATGTACACCGCTCCCGTATACCCTCATATACACTGCTCCTGTATACCCTCATATACATGTACACCGCTCCCGTATACCCTCATATACACCGCTCCTGTATACCCTCATATACACTGCTCCTGTATACCCTCATATACACCGCTCCTGTATACCCTCATATACACTGCTCCTGTATACCCTCATATACACTGCTCCTGTATACCCTCATATACACGTACACTGCTCCTGTATACCCTCATATACACCGCTCCTGTATACCCTCATATACACGTACACCGCTCCTGTATACCCTCATATACATGTACACTGCTCCTGTATACCCTCATATACACTGCTCCTGTATACCCTCATATACACTGCTCCTGTATACCCTCATATACACTGCTCCTGTATACCCTCATATACACTGCTCCTGTATACCCTCATATACACTGCTCCTGTATACCCTCATATACACCGCTCCGGTATACCCTCATATACACCGCTCCGGTATACCCTCATATACATGTACACCGCTCCTGTATACCCTCATATACACTGCTCCTGTATACCCTCATATACATGTACACCGCTCCCGTATACCCTCATATACACCGCTCCTGTATACCCTCATATACACTGCTCCTGTATACCCTCATATACATATACACCGCTCCTGTATACCCTCATATACACCGCTCCTGTATACCCTCATATACACCGCTCCTGTATACCCTCATATACACCGCTCCTGTATACCCTCATATACACCGCTCCTGTATACCCTCATATACACCGCTCCTGTATACCCTCATATACACCGCTCCTGTATACCCTCATATACACGTACACTGCTCCTGTATACCCTCATATACGCGTACACCGCTCCTGTATACCCTCATATACACATACACCGCTCCTGTATACCCTCATATACACGTACACTGCTCCTGTATACCCTCATATACACCGCTCCTGTATACCCTCATATACACGTACACCGCTCCTGTATACCCTCATATACACTGCTCCTGTATACCCTCATATACACTGCTCCTGTATACCCTCATATACACATACACCGCTCCTGTATACCCTCATATACACGTACACTGCTCCTGTATACCCTCATATACACCGCTCCTGTATACCCTCATATACACGTACACCGCTCCTGTATACCCTCATATACACTGCTCCTGTATACTGTCATGATCTCAATGGCAAGAGAACATAGCATAAGCATATATAGGAACTAGCTCTTGGAAGATGGGAACTGAGCTGACCATGAACTAAACCTAACGCACAACTAGCAGTGGCCGGGTAGCATGCCTACGTTGATTCTAGATGCCCAGCCCAGCCGGAGGACTAAATAAAGCTAGCAGAGGAAAATATTAGTCCTAGCTCACCTCTAGAGAAATACCCCGAAAGGAGACAGAGGCCCCCCACATGTATTGGCGGTGAGTTGAGATGAAATAACAAACATAGTATGAAAATAGGTTTAGCAAATTTGAGGTCCACTTACTACATAGCAGAAGACAGAAAGGACACTTTCATGGTCAGCTGAAAACCCTATCAAAAACACCATCCAGAAATTACTTTAAAACTCTGGCATTAACTCATAACACCAGAGTGGCAATTCCCGTTCACAAGAGCTTTCCAGACACAGTAACGAAACTACAGCTGTGAACTGGAACAAAATGCAAAAACAAACATGGACAAGAGTCCAACTTATCTAGTAGTTGTCTAGGAGCAGGAACAAGCACAGAGAGGCTTCTGATAACATTGTTGACCGGCAAGCAACTAACAGAGCAGCAAGGTTATATAGCGACTCCCACATCTTGATGGGAACAGGTGAACAGAGAAGATGAAGACACCAGTTCAATTCCACCAGTAGCCACCGGGGGAGCCCAGAATCCAAATTCACAACAGTACCCCCCCCTCAAGGAGGGGGCACCGAACCCTCACCAGAACCACCAGGGCGATCAGGATGGGCCCTATGAAAGGCACGAACCAGATCGGAGGCATGAACATCAGATGCATTCACCCAAGAATTATCCTCCTGGCCGTATCCCTTCCACTTGACCAGATACTGGAGTCTCCGTCTGGAAACACGAGAGTCCAAGATTTTCTCCACAACGTACTCCAACTCACCCTCAACCAACACCGGAGCAGGAGGCTCAACGGAAGGCACAACCGGTACCTCATACCTGCGCAATAATGACCGATGAAAAACGTTATGAATAGAAAAGGATGCAGGGAGGTCCAAACGGAAGGAAACAGGGTTAAGAATCTCCAATATCTTATACGGGCCGATAAACCGAGGCTTAAACTTAGGAGAAGAGACCCTCATAGGGACAAAACGAGAAGACAACCACACCAAATCCCCAACAGAAAGCCGAGGACCAACACGACAGTGGCGGTTGGCAGAAAGCTGAGTCTTCTCCTGGGACAACCTCAAATTGTCCACCACCTGCCCCCAGATCTGATGCAATCTCTCCACCACAGCATCCACTCCAGGACAATCCGAAGATTCCACCTGACCAGAGGAAAATCGAGGATGAAACCCCGAATTACAGAAAAACGGGGACACCAAAGTGGCAGAGCTGGCCCGATTATTGAGAGCGAACTCCGCCAATGGCAAAAAAGCAACCCAATCATCCTGGTCAGCAGACACAAAACACCTCAGATATGTCTCCAGGGTCTGATTAATCCGCTCGGTCTGGCCATTCGTCTGAGGATGGAAAGCGGACGAAAAAGATAAATCTATGCCCATCCTAGCACAGAATGCCCGCCAAAATCTAGACACGAATTGGGTCCCTCTGTCAGAAACGATATTCTCAGGAATACCATGCAAACGAACAACATTTTGAAAAAACAGAGGAACCAACTCGGAAGAAGAAGGTAACTTGGGCAGAGGAACCAAATGGACCATCTTAGAAAAACGGTCACACACCACCCAGATGACAGACATCTTCTGAGAAACAGGCAGATCTGAAATAAAATCCATCGAGATGTGCGTCCAAGGCCTCTTAGGAATAGGCAAGGGCAACAATAATCCACTAGCCCGAGAACAACAAGGCTTGGCCCGAGCACAAACGTCACAAGACTGCACAAAGCCTCGCACATCTCGTGACAGGGAAGGCCACCAGAAGGACCTTGCCACCAAATCCCTGGTACCAAAAATGCCAGGATGACCTGCCAACGCAGAAGAATGAACCTCAGAGATGACTCTACTGGTCCAATCATCAGGAACAAACAGTTTATCAGGTGGGCAACGATCAGGTCTCTCCGCCTGAAACTCCTGCAAGGCCCGCCGCAGGTCTGGAGAAACGGCTGACAATACCACTCCATCCTTAAGGATACCTGTGGGCTCAGAGTTACCAGGCGAGTCAGGCTCAAAACTCCTAGAAAGGGCATCCGCCTTAACATTCTTAGAACCCGGTAGGTATGACACCACAAAATTAAACCGAGAGAAAAATAATGACCAGCGCGCCTGTCTAGGATTCAGGCGCCTGGCGGTCTCAAGATAAATCAAATTTTTGTGGTCAGTCAATACCACCACCTGATGTCTGGCCCCCTCAAGCCAATGGCGCCACTCCTCAAAAGCCCACTTCATGGCCAAAAGCTCCCGATTCCCAACATCATAATTCCGCTCAGCGGGCGAAAATTTACGGGAAAAGAAGGCACAAGGCCTCATCACGGAGCAGTCAGAACTTTTCTGCGACAACACTGCCCCAGCTCCGATCTCAGAAGCGTCGACCTCAACCTGAAAAGGTAGAGCAACATCAGGCTGACGCAACACAGGGGCAGAGGAACAACGGCGCTTAAGCTCCCGAAAGGCCTCCACAGCATCAGGGGACCAATCAGCAACATCAGCACCCTTCTTAGTCAAATCGGTCAATGGCTTAGCAATATCCGAAAAACCAGCAATAAATCGACGATAAAAGTTAGCAAAGCCCAAAAATTTCTGAAGACTCTTAAGAGAAGAGGGCTGCGTCCAATCACAAATAGCTAGAACCTTGACAGGATCCATTTCAATGGAAGAGGGGGAAAAAATATATCCCAAAAAGGAAATCCTCTGTACCCCAAAAACACACTTAGAACCCTTCACACACAAAGAATTAGACCGCAAAACCTGAAAAACCCTCCTGACTTGCTGGACATGAGAGTCCCAGTCATCCGAAAAAATCAGAATATCATCCAGATACACAATCATAAATTTATCCAAATAATCGCGAAAAATATCATGCATAAAGGACTGGAAAACTGACGGAGCATTAGAAAGACCAAAAGGCATCACTAAATACTCAAAGTGGCCCTCGGGCGTATTAAATGCGGTTTTCCACTCATCCCCCTGCCTGATTCGCACCAAATTATACGCCCCACGAAGGTCAATCTTAGAGAACCACTTGGCCCCCTTTATGCGAGCAAACAAATCAGTCAGCAACGGCAATGGGTATTGATATTTAACAGTGATTTTATTCAAAAGCCGATAATCAATACATGGTCTCAAAGAGCCGTCTTTTTTTGACACAAAGAAAAAACCGGCTCCTAAAGGAGATGACGATGGACGAATATGTCCCTTTTCCAAGGACTCCTTTATATATTCTCGCATAGCAGCATGTTCAGGCACAGACAGATTAAATAAATGACCCTTTGGGTATTTACTACCCGGGATTAAATCTATGGCACAATCGCACTCTCGGTGCGGAGGTAACAAACCAAGCTTGGATTCTTCAAAGACGTCACGATAGTCAGACAGGAACTCAGGAATTTCAGAGGGAATGGATGATGAAATGGAAACCACAGGTACATCCCCATGAGCCCCCTTACATCCCCAGCTCAACACAGACATAGCTCTCCAGTCGAGGACTGGGTTGTGAGATTGCAGCCAAGGCAATCCTAGCACCAAATCATCATGTAGATTATACAGCACCAGAAAGCGAATAATCTCCTGGTGATCCGGATTAATACGCATAGTTACTTGTGTCCAGTATTGTGGTTTATTATTAGCCAATGGGGTGGAGTCAATCCCCTTCAGAGGAATAGGAGTCTCCAAAGGCTCTAAATCATACCCACAGCGTTTGGCAAAGGACCAATCCATAAGACTCAAAGCGGCGCCAGAGTCGACATAGGCGTCCGTGGTAATAGATGACAAAGAGCAAATCAGGGTCACAGATAGAATAAATTTAGACGGTAAGGTGCAAATGGAAACAGATTTACCAAGCTTTTTAGTGCGCTTAGAGCATGCTGATATAACATGAGTAGAATCACCACAATAGAAACACAACCCATTTCTCCGTCTAAAATTCTGCCGCTCGCTTCGGGACAGAATTCTATCACACTGCATACTCTCTGGCGACTTCTCAGTGGACACCGCCAGATGGTGCACTGGTTTGCGCTCCCGCAAACGCCTATCGATCTGAATAGCCATTGTCATGGACTCATTCAGACCCGCAGGCACAGGGAACCCCACCATAACATCCTTAATGGCATCAGAGAGACCCTCTCTGAAAGTCGCCGCCAGGGCGCACTCATTCCACTGAGTAAGCACAGACCATTTACGGAATCTTTGGCAGTAAATTTCCGCTTCATCTTGCCCCTGAGATAGGGACATCAAAGTTTTTTCTGCCTGAAGCTCCAAATGAGGTTCGTCATAAAGCAACCCCAAGGCCAGAAAAAACGCATCCACATTGAGCAACGCAGGATCCCCTGGTGTCAATGAAAAAGCCCAGTCTTGAGGGTCGCCCCGGAGCAAGGAAATCACAATCCTGACCTGCTGTGCAGGGTCTCCGGCAGAGCGAGATTTCAGAGACAAAAATAATTTGCAATTATTTCGAAAATTCTGAAACCCGGATCTATTCCCCGAGAAAAATTCCGGCAAAGGAATTCTCGGCTCAGATACAGGTGCATGACAAACAAAATCTTGCAAATTTTGTACCTTCGTGGCGAGATTATTCAAACCTGCAGTTACACTCTGAAGATCCATTACAAACAGGTGGACACAGAGCCATTCAAGGGTTAAGAGGAGGTAAGAAGCAGCTAGACAGCAATTAAGGGCTAGGCAGCAAAACTCTGAGGGGAAAAAAAAAAAATTTCCCTTCAACACTTCTTTTTCTCCTGCTTCAGCCCAAACAATTAACACTTTGCGGGCCGGTCAAACTGTCATGATCTCAATGGCAAGAGAACATAGCATAAGCATATATAGGAACTAGCTCTTGGAAGATGGGAACTGAGCTGACCATGAACTAAACCTAACGCACAACTAGCAGTGGCCGGGTAGCATGCCTACGTTGATTCTAGATGCCCAGCCCAGCCGGAGGACTAAATAAAGCTAGCAGAGGAAAATATTAGTCCTAGCTCACCTCTAGAGAAATACCCCGAAAGGAGACAGAGGCCCCCCACATGTATTGGCGGTGAGTTGAGATGAAATAACAAACGTAGTATGAAAATAGGTTTAGCAAATTTGAGGTCCACTTACTACATAGCAGAAGACAGAAAGGACACTTTCATGGTCAGCTGAAAACCCTATCAAAAACACCATCCAGAAATTACTTTAAAACTCTGGCATTAACTCATAACACCAGAGTGGCAATTCCCGTTCACAAGAGCTTTCCAGACACAGTAACGAAACTACAGCTGTGAACTGGAACAAAATGCAAAAACAAACATGGACAAGAGTCCAACTTATCTAGTAGTTGTCTAGGAGCAGGAACAAGCACAGAGAGGCTTCTGATAACATTGTTGACCGGCAAGCAACTAACAGAGCAGCAAGGTTATATAGCGACTCCCACATCTTGATGGGAACAGGTGAACAGAGAAGATGAAGACACCAGTTCAATTCCACCAGTAGCCACCGGGGGAGCCCAGAATCCAAATTCACAACAGTATACCCTCATATACACTGCTCCTGTATACCCTCATATACACATACACCGCTCCTGTATACCCTTATATACATGTACACCGCTCCTGTATACCCTCATATACACCGCTCCTGTATACCCTCATATACATATACACCGCTCCTGTATACCCTCATATACACCGCTCCTGTATACCCTCATATACACCGCTCCTGTATACCCTCATATACACCGCTCCTGTATACCCTCATATACACCGCTCCTGTATACCCTCATATACACCGCTCCTGTATACCCTCATATACACCGCACCTGTATACCCTCATATACACCGCTCCTGTATACCCTCATATACATATACACCGCTCCTGTATACCCTCATGTACACATACACCGCTCCTGTATACCCTCATGTACACATACACCGCTCCTGTATACCCTCATGTACACGTACACCGGTCCTGTATACCCTCATGTACACGTACACCGCTCCTGTATACCCTCATGTACACGTACACCGCTCCTGTATACCCTCATGTACACATACACCGCTGCTGTATACCCTCATGTACATGTACACCGCTCCTGAATACCCTCCTACACGTACACCGCTCCTGTATACCCTCATGTACACGTACACCGCTCCTGTATACCCTCATGTACACGTACACCGCTCCTGTATACCCTCATGTACACGTACACCGCTCCTGTATACCCTCATATATGTACACCGCTCCTGAATACCCTCCTACACGTACACCGCTCCTGTATACTGTAACAATATTGTATGAAATATAATATAAGTTGTATGCAAATTGCCTCTTCTGAGAAAAAGCGGACTTAAACTCTATAGCGCCACCTGTTGGAAGTAGCGATCCTACAAGTCACAATCAACCCTCTAACGAGTCGTGCAATATGACTTAGGATAAAAGCCAAATCAGTATCTCAATTCACAGACACGGTGTTTCGGGCTGTTGGCCCTCGTCAGTGCGAAGCATGAGAACTGACTTGGCTAGGTGAGGCTCTGGACTAGACACCTAGCTAGGTGAGAGGCTCTGGACTGGACACCTAGCTAGGTGAGAGGCTCTGGACTGGACACCTAGCCAAATCAGTTCTCATGCTTCGCACTGACGAGGGCCAACAGCCCGAAACACCGTGTCTGCGAATTGAGGGAGCGTAAACCGGAAGTGTTAACCGGCAGGTCTTTGGTCCCACATGTCGCGCTGTAGAACGCATGCGCGGTATGTTAGCAACTCCGATACCGGAAGTCCACACATACAGGGGGGAGAATGGCGATACAACGCCATGAACGTCAAAAAGATCTTAACGGTCATACAGAACATGTGACACCCCTGATGAAGGTGTGATCGCCGAAACGCGCGTTGGGGTGGAAGCGTGCCTCCAGTACTACAGTCCTCTGTGCGGTGGGTACCTTGCTCCAATAATATCTACTATGTTTGTTTGATAGGCTATGGGACTTCAATTAGGTTAGCACTATAGCGGTTCTTGTATTTACCCAGGGCCGGCTCCAGGTTTTCATGGGCCCTTGGGCGACAGAACCTCAGTGGGCCCCCTTGTGGAGCAAATCATGTGGCGACAGTAAAACAGCAGGGACCACAGAGACCCAAATATTTTATTTAGAAAAAAACTATGTAAACTTTATAAAAACACTAGTGCAAAATAGAGAAAGTGCAATATATCAGGGAAACTTTTGATAAATTTGCTTCTCTGTAAGTTGTAAAAGACTTTTTTGACTTTTTTGTAAAAGACATTCAAAGACTGCCGCAAGGAACACGGACATGCTGCGATCTTAAAAGAAGCGCCACATGTCCGGAGTCGCAGGGCCGCCGGGTGCGTGTTACCACGCATAGCGGAGACGGGATTTCATAAAATCCCCTTCACTATGCTGGAACATCTGGACGCTGCGTGTTTGACGCTGTGGCCCCACGCAGCGTCAAACACGCAGCGTTTACTTAACGTGGACACATACCCTAACCGTTCCCATCACCAGATCACACATCTAGCCGGCAGCTTTTGTTTTGGCCAAAAGATTTTGTAAGCCGCCACCATAACACGGTAGACTCTTTTGGTGAGGCCCTACTCTGCTGTAACCTATTAAATATTTGTTAAAATATGCAATACAATTTAGGTATATTTTTATTTATTTTTCAATTTTTAAAATGACCAATAATATCACATAAAAAGAACAAATACCGCTACACCATGACCAGATGACATATTACCACCACAGTGATCGAATAATATCACATACAAAGAACAAATACCGCTACACCATGACCAGATGACATATTACCACCACAGTGATCGAATAATATCACATACAAGGGACAAATACCGCAACACCATGTCCAGACCACATATTACCACCACATAGTGACTGAATACTACAATTCTGATCAGTAATAAAAAAAAAGCACCACACTATCACCATCAGTGCCATTATACACAGGAGATCTGTACTTAGTATGCAGTGTCTGTGTAGAGGTAATACAGTGATCACTAGTGAGATTATACACAGGAGCTCTGTATATAGTATACAGTGTATAGTGTCAGTGTATAGGTAACACTGACTTACCAGTGACGTCTCTAGGTTAAGTCCTTCATCTTTCATCCAGCACAGACCGCCATCATGTCTTCCAGCCAGGACTCGTCTCTGCAGGAAATAACAGAGTTATCTCGCGCTCCGCTTGTAGAACACATTACTTAATTTTTCCGAACTTCTACATTACACCGCATAAAGAAAAAGAGGCGACATAGTGTCACTCTACACAGTAACAGGACCACCCCTCATTTAAAACAGTGTCCTCAAAAAATAAATACATCACTGCAGTAATAATATCACTTAATTAGTCCCTATGGTAATAATATTCCCCATCCTGGCCCCCGTGTGTCTCATTCCTGGCGTCAGCCATATGTTCTCCCATCCTGCCCTCATGAGTATCCTTTCTGCACCATATGATCTCCCCATCCTGCCCCATCTGTCTCCATCGTATCCATCCTGCCCCATGATCCTGCCCCATCTGTCTCCAATCCTGCCTCCAGTGTCTCCAATCATGCCCGTATCACCATTCTGCCCCGTCTCCAATCAGGCCCCCATTTCTGCAATCATGCCCCCTGTGTCTCAATTCTGCCCCATCTGTTTCCATTCCTGCCCCAGTGTCTCCAGTCATGCCCCAGTGTCTCCAGTCATGCCGCCATGTCTGTCATCCTGCCCCTTGTCTCCAATCATGCCGTTTCTCCTTTCTGCCCCCGTGTCCAGCTTTCTGCCCCCGTGTCCAGCGCTCTGCCCCCTCCTGTGTCCAGCGCTCTGCCCCCTCCTGTGTCCAGCGCTCTGCCCCCTCCTGTGTCCAGCGCTCTGCCCCCTCCTGTGTCCAGCGTTCTGCCCCCTCCTGTGTCCAGCGTTCTGCCCCCTCCTGTGTCCAGCGTTCTGCCCCCTCCTGTGTCCAGCGTTCTGCCCCCTCCTGTGTCCAGCGTTCTGCCCCCTCCTGTGTCCAGCGTTCTGCCCCCTCCTGTGTCCAGCGTTCTGCCCCCTCCTGTGTCCAGCGTTCTGCCCCCTCCTGTGTCCAGCGTTCTGCCCCCTCCTGTGTCCAGCGTTCTGCCCCCTCCTGTGTCCAGCGCTCTGCCCCCTCCTGTGTCCAGCGTTCTGCCCCCTCCTGTGTCCAGCGTTCTGCCCCCTCCTGTGTCCAGCGTTCTGCCCCCTCCTGTGTCCAGCGTTCTGCCCCCTCCTGTGTCCAGCGCTCTGCCCCCCCCTGTGTCCAGCGTTCTGCCCCCCCTGTGTCCAGCGTTCTGCCCCCTCCTGTGTCCAGCGTTCTGCCCCCTCCTGTGTCCAGCGTTCTGCCCCCTCCTGTGTCCAGCGTTCTGCCCCCTCCTGTGTCCAGCGTTCTGCCCCCTCCTGTGTCCAGCGTTCTGCCCCCTCCTGTGTCCAGCGTTCTGCCCCCTCCTGTGTCCAGCGTTCTGCCCCCTCCTGTGTCCAGCGTTCTGCCCCCTCCTGTGTCCAGCGTTCTGCCCCCTCCTGTGTCCAGCGTTCTGCCCCCTCCTGTGTCCAGCGTTCTGCCCCCTCCTGTGTCCAGCGTTCTGCCCCCTCCTGTGTCCAGCGTTCTGCCCCCTCCTGTGTCCAGCGTTCTGCCCCCTCCTGTGTCCAGCGTTCTGCCCCCTCCTGTGTCCAGCGCTCTGCCCCCTCCTGTGTCCAGCGTTCTGCCCCCTCCTGTGTCCAGCGTTCTGCCCCCTCCTGTGTCCAGCGTTCTGCCCCCTCCTGTGTCCAGCGTTCTGCCCCCTCCTGTGTCCAGCGTTCTGCCCCCTCCTAAAAGTAAAAAAAAAAAAACACTACATACTCACCGTCTGTTGCCCGTCACGTCCCCTGGAGCTTGCCGTACTGACTGTCTCAGCGCCGTCCGGCCGTAAAGCAGAGCCCAGCGGTGAACCTGCAGTAACAGCGGTTCACCGCTGGGCACCGCTGTTACGGCCGGCCGGTGCTGAGACACAGTCAGTGCGGCAAGCGCCGAGGGACATGAAGGACGACAGAAGGTGCGTATGTAGTGTTTTTTTTTTTTTTACATGGGGACTTCGGCATCGCTGAAGACAGTTTCAGCGATGCCGAAGTCGCTTGGTCGCTGGAGAGAGCTGTCTGTGTGACAGCTCCCCAGCGACCACACAGCAACTTAGTAAGATTCAGCCTGAATCCCACCCCTGTGGGCGGGGCTTTCAGCGGGGACTCCGTCTCCTCCGTCCCCTCTGTCTCTGGATCGGCGAGTCGGCGGCCAGTCCCAAGTAAGAAAAAAAAAAGAAAAAAAAATTGCCGTCGGATCCTAGGGGGGCCCCCAGAAGTCAGGGGGCCCCGGCATCTGCCCGACCCTGCCGTCCGCTGACGCCGGCCCTGTATTTACCTATCTTATATGTGAACTGTTGTTATTTGGCTTGGTATTCCTGACTGCAGTAGGATCAAATTATTATTTTTGTTTATTTAGTTTTTTACTATTTGTTTCCTATTTTTGCTTATTTTTTCTACTCTGATAATGTATAAGCCTGTAGGACTGGTATTCCTGGTGGCACCCTTCCTGTTAACTCTATAACAGAGGTTTTTGTGCTGTTACTACCTTCCCTCCTTTCACCTGGTTTTAATATTGTGGTATGCTATTAATAAAGTTTATAGTATTTCTATTTATTGTGTGTGACCATTTGTCATCTTTTTTCTTTCCGCGTTAGAACATGTGACCTTGTAGAAATAAGGTAGGACGCTGTGTAAGCATTTAGAAAAAGGATGAAACTATTTAAGGGGTAGCATTTCCGTCCCTCGTCTCACCTTACCATAGTCCATACCCAAAACTAGGTGCATTGGACACATAGGAGCTACCCGATGGAGGGGCACTTTCTCTAAATAGAATATCCCACAATCTTTATACCCTTATTTTCCCCTGATGAATCTCCCCTATGGGAGAGGAAACGCGTAGGGAAGTTTACTTGTTCTGCGGTGGGTACAATTATTTAGCCTGACTTGGGGACTGCCCTTGTCAGGGCAGGAGCAACACAGGGGCACGACTGGGGTAGGATAGCAACCATTTCCCCCCCCCCTTGATGTAATAGGAAGCTCCTGCTAAGAAAACGACTGATTTGGTGAGACAAAACCATTTTTTTATTCAGCACTGGTACTTTGAGCACTGTTTGCACTTTATCACGTTTATTGTCCATAAAACCGTTTTTATACGATTACTATTAAAGGTTATGTTTTAATATTGTATATAAGGTATTCTCTTGGCTATGATATTTTCTCTCAGAGGATCTTTTGGGGGTATCTGAATTGATACACCCTATAGTTTGGCTTGTTTTAACATGTGAGTTTTACCTTTCTTATTTAATCCCTGTTATTTTTATAATTACCTTGTACATATCTCAATTGTCTCATTTGTAACATCCTTGTAATATTTTTATATAAACACTGCCTTTTTCGGAGTAAAATATATAAATTACTAGTTTCCGTTCTCCTGTTCTAAAACGTACCTTAAGCCTTCTGAAGGGAATTATGCTACTGTTGTGGGTTAGCTTCGGACCCGTTTAATTGAAGCTGGTGGCAGCATACCGTTGTACTGGGTAGTTGGGAGTTGTAGCGACTGCGGCGTTGATAATTATTGTTCCTGCCTGAGTGGGAGTATTTATATTGCCTCGCTGCAGCGTGCCCAATAGCCAGTACAAAGCAGGCAGCCTTTCTGGCGACTAATTACCCCAGGTGCAGTACCTAATCTGACCTGAGAGTAAGGGGGGTGCCAGAGATCTGCAAGTTTCAAGTGAACTGTAAGCGGCATATACATAAATCCCTGCAGTTCGTGGTATATTGAAGAGCTGTGGGATACCTAAAATAAGCCCCTGCTGTAAACTAAGAGGTCAATAGCCTTGTGTGTGTTTTTCTTCACATTATAGCAGTGGAGGGATAACTAAGATAAGCCCCCCTGCACATGTGATAGCCGTCTGTTGGCCTAAAGTCACCCCGATCCGTGACGTAGGGGTGACGGTCACGGTGTGGATACCTGACATATTGGCAGCGGTGTGGATTCATGACAAATTGGTGGCAAGGCGGTGGGATCTTAGAGCATTAGTGATTTGGTTTGACCAATCATTCCTCTCACTAAAAACTTGCAGAAAGTTCTTGCGAGGACTCTGCGCAAATAAGTTTGGAGAACGAACTCAGTGTTTATTAGTCCTGAGACAATTGTGTGTACTGGTAATTATCCCCTCCCTTTCTCTTCGTTTTTCTGTCCTATCTTTTATTTGGCAACCATGGTTGTGCTGGGAGAAACCTTTTATGAGCAGCAGACCAAAGACACCCTTATGCAAGTCACAGCACATTGACTTTGCAGGCAAAAACAAAGCCCAACTGGTCGCAGTTCTGGTGCAATGGGAAGCCGCTCTAGACCACTCTCAAGAGCCCAGTGGCTGCAGAAGCCAGCACCAGCGAACATGGTGCTGCAGCAGAGGTCCATCCACTGAATGCTGGCCCGATTAGCAACCAGGGCGGATTGGACCCCCACCTGCTGGCAGCCTTGGAAGAATTCCCCACTGACGACCATGAGGGACGTCGGCAGCTGATTCAGCAATACCGGCAGGAGGCCCAGGCTCGAGCCGAGCGGCAAGCGGAGCGAGAGTACCAGCTGCAGTTAGCCCGACTGCAAATGCAGGGGTCGTCCCAGTCCAGCCGTGAGCCCAACAGTGCTCAGATACCGAAGCCCCGGCCCGATCACTTTCCTGCTATGGAAAAGGACGGGGACTTGGACACTTATCTGTGGGCCTTTGAGAAAGCCTGCAGACAGTACCAGCTGCCTACAGATGAATGGGCATGATACCTGACACCAGGGCTGAGAGGCAAAGCTCTGGAGGCGTTTGCTGCCCTCCCTCAAGAACAAGATGGTGACTATGAGGCCATCAAGCAGGCCCTCATAGCCAAGTACCAGCTTACACCTGAGGTTTACCGTAGAAAGTTCCGGAACTTCCAACGTGGCCCACATGACAGCTACGGCAATGTGGCGCATGGACTGGGGACCCACTTTGACCAGTGGACCCAAGGACTGTCAGTGACCACCTTTGCACAGCTGTGAGACCTGATGATCAAAGACCAGTTCTTACATCTTTGTCCAGCTGAGGTGCGACAGTTCGTGATGGACAGAGAACTCAAAAACGTGACGAAAGCAGCGCAGATTGCCGATGCCTATGAGGCCAACCGTAGATCGGAAGTGCGGAAGCCAGTCACCGCCAGCTGGAGAGGGGGTAAGCCTGCAACCAACGCCAGTACCCCTGCCAGCCAACACACCAGAGGTCCTGTCCCCGTAGCCAACAGCATCAGACCTACCACCGAACCTCGCCAGTGTTACGTCTGCAAGCGGACTGGTCATATCAGTCCCCACTGTCCAGACAAGCAGAAGAACCCCCCCATCCAAGGCCCCAGGGCCTAATGCAGCAGTTCTTTTGGTGGGTGGTGTGGCTGGGAGGGTGTGTGACAACGTACAGCACGTCACCGTGGGAGGCCATGTTGCTACAGGCCTCAAGGACACCGGGGCTGAACGAACCATCATCCGACCCGAACTGGCGGCCCCTGAAGAAATCATTTCAGGGAAAACCCTAACTGTCACTGGGATTGGGGGCATCAGCTGTCCCTTGCCAATGGCCCAGGTTTATATTGATTGGGGTGCCGGGAGCGGGGTGAAGGAAGTGGGGCTGTCTGATAATTTGCCCACTGATGTTTTGTTGGGGACTGATTTGGGGAGGATGGTTGCATACTACGTCCCTGACACCCCTCCCCAATCTGCTAATAAGGGTAACGTTAACCCTGATGATGATGATGATGGGAAATCGCATGTGTTACCTGACCATGCTTTATCTTGTAATGTTGCATCTGATAACCATTTTTTCCCTAGGATTGATGGTGAAAATGTTGTACCTGTGCCCACTGAACCTGATAATGATGTTTGTGAAAGTTGATGTGTCCATAGGTACAGGAGTGCTCAGCCACGTCACTCTGCGGAGTGAGACGGCTGAGGAACCCCTAGCAGGGGCAAGTGTCGGTACTACAGGAAATGGGGAGATTCATGGGAACCATGAGGAAGGTGATGCCATGCAATTGACCAGTGCCACCGAGGAAGGTAACTGGCCCATAAGTAGCACTGCCCCTGAGGTAATGGGGGTGGATGGGGAGGCAGAGCCCATAGCAGCGTCGGCTGATGGGTCTTTAGAAATCCCCGGGGAGACAGCCTACGTAGCTGCTGTCACCCGCAGTCAGAGTGCCTGGAACGCAGATAACTGTCTGCCTTCCGGACCCTCCTCAGTCATCATTGTGACTGAACCAGAGGTGGACCCAGAGCAGGTCCCAGAGGGTTCTCGTGGGGAAGGGACCCTGACGTCGCTTCTGGCTTCCCCTAGCCAGGAGTTTCAGGCCGCTCTGCACACAGATGCGAGCCTAGAGAGTTTGAGACAACTCGCCGAGACACCCATCTCCGAGACTGATAAGGAGAGGGTGTTCTGGGAAAGAGGCAGGCTGTACCGGGAGACTGTACCCGGAAAATCGCAAAAGGAGTGGTTGAGGGAAAGACAGCTGGTCATCCCGCAGCAATTTCGGGGTGAGTTGTTACGGATTGCCCATGAGATCCCGCTAGCTGGACACTTGGGGATCAGCAAAACAAAGGCCCGGCTGTCTCAACACTTCTATTGGCCTAAGATGGGGACAGATGTGTCAAACTACTGCCGCTCCTGTATCACCTGTCAAAGAGTGGTGAAGGCGGGGCCTGCTCTTAAGGCTCCCCTGATCCCTTTGCCAGTGATAGAGGAGCCTTTCCAGAGGATCGCGGTGGACATTGTGGGCCCGCTGGCCATCCCCAGCAGCTCTGGAAAGCAATACATCCTTATGGTGGTAGACTACGCTACCCGGTACCCAGAGGCAGTAGATCTGTCGTCAACTAGGGCAGATAAGGTGGCGGATGCCCTGTTGCTATCTTTTCACGTGTAGGATTTCCCAGGGAGATGCTCACTGATCAAGGGACACAATTCATGTCTCGCCTAATGGAGGCTCTCTGTAAGAGAATGCAGGTGAAGCACCTGGTATTGAGTGCGTATCACCCACAGACCAATGGCTTGTGTGAACGCTTCAATGGTACACTCAAACAGATGCTACGCATGCTGGTTGAGACAAAAGGGCACGACTGGGAGCGGTACTTCCCACACCTGATGTTCGCTTTGTCATGATATGTACTTTTGCCCTGTCCTGTATTTGAATAATATGCCATTTTATGTATGTAACTGTTCTCTGGTTTCTATTAGCTGTAGTTGATGTATTTTCTTTTGCTGGGAGTTTACCTGTAACAATGTCTCCTTCCCCCAATACTTGCAGCCCTAAGCTATAATGTAATTAAGCTTTGTAAACACTAGTGAAGGAATAGCCATTGTTCCTCACAGCAGGTGGCTAGTCAAATGTACATACAACATAGACTAAGTGGAGCCGACCAGAATAGAATCTTCTGGTGGACTCAACCATTGAATAGAAGGTGTGACCCCTACCCCCTTCATGGGCGGATCCCAGGAGCACAGACAATCCATTCTTATTTTGAGATCAGATGTGAGTTGATCCTAAAAGGAGAAGGAGTGGGGATTCTTAGCTGAGGCAAGACCCCATGTCCATCTGTGACTGCGGAAGCGAACGGGGCGAGACTTGAGCTGAGGACATATCTCGTCATTCGTGAGATTGTTTTGGGATCCCTTGGACTCGTGTGGACTATTGCTTTGTTAGCCGGCACAAGGATTATCGGGAGGTGCCCTTGTATCTGTTCTGTGGGACTCGTGGAAGGACTACTGTTTCGTTTATCGGGTGCGGGATTACTGGAAAGCACCTCCAGATCTGTTTCTTTACTTGGACTTATTGAGGACTTGAAGGACATTATGGAGATTTGATGTTGTATGCTCCCTGCTTTAATAAATCTCGTTGGATAGTCCCTCGGCCTGTTGTCCCTTCCTGCTCTGCCGTACACCCCGTCACACGCTTACCGAGAGGTTCCGCAGGCCTCGACGGGGTTCTCCCCCTTCGAGCTCCTGTACGGCAGGCGAGTCCGGGGACCCCTTGGGTTGGTCAGAGAATCCTGGGAAGAGGAGCCGAACCCTTCTGAAGTGTCCATAGTGGAGTATGTCATGCGCTTCCGTGACAAGATGCAGACCTTGACACAGTTGGTGCATGACAACATGACGCAGGCTCTGGCTGACCAGAAGCACTGGTACGACCAGAATGCCCGGGAGAGGACCTACCACGTGGGTCAAAAGGTGTGGGTGCTGGTCTCCGTGCCAACGGATAAGCTTCAGGCAGCCTGGGAGGGCCCGTACGTCGTCCACCAACAGCTCAACCCGGTCACCTGCGTGGTTACGCTTGACCACGCTCGGGGTAGGCGAAAGGCCTTTCACGTCAACATAATGAAGGCTCATCACGAACGTGAACCTTTCGTCCTATTGGTCTGCAGCTTGCCCGAAGACGGAGAGGAAGGCACCCTCCTGGACATGCTGGCCCAAGCCAAGGCTGGTGGGTCCATTGAGGACGTGGAGGTAAGCGCCTCGTTAACTGAACGCCAACGGTTGCAGTTGCAAACCACACTGGAACCCTTCTGGGTCATGTTCTCCAACCGACCTGGAAGGACTGAGTTAGCAGTCTACGAGGTGGACCCCGGGAATCATGCCCCACTACGGCGAACACCCTATCGAATCTCTGACCAGGTGCAGCAGGTTATGCGCCAGGAGATCGATGAGATGTTACAGCTGGGGGTGATTTGACGGTCAAAGAGCGCGTGGGCCTCACCTGTAGTTCTCGTGCCAAAGAAGGACCGGACCACCCGGTTCTGCGTGGACTACAGGGGGCTAAACACCATCACAGCCTCTGACGCGCACCCAATGCCGCGCATCGAGGAGCTGCTTGAGAAGTTAGCTGGCGCAAAATACCTGACAATAATGGATCTGAGTCGAGGATACTGGCAGATTTCCCTGAGCCCCGAGGCGCAGGAGAAGTCCGCCTTTATCACACCCTTTGGACTGTACAAGTCCACGGTCATGCCCTTCGGCATGAAGAATGCCCCTGCCACATTCCAGCGGATGGTCAACCTCCTGCTTCAGGGACTGGAGGAGTACGCCGTGGCATACTTGGATGACATTGCCATCTTCAGTTCCTCCTGGGAGAAACACCTGCAGCATCTCGAGGAGGTGCTCAGGCGAATTCACCAAGCTGGGCTGACTATCAAGCCGGGAAAGTGCCAGATGGGCACGAGGGAGGTCCACTACCTGGGGCACCGGGTAGGCGGAGGCACCCTAAAGCCAGAGCCTGAGAAAGTGGAAGCGATCATGGACTGGCCCACTCCCAGGACCAAGAAACAGGTTATGTCCTTCCTGGACACTGCAGGGTACTATAGGCGCTTCGTACCGCACTATAGTAGCCTGGCAAAACCCTTGACGGACCTCACCAGGAAGAAGCTACCCCACATCGTCAACTGGACCGACGGCTGTGAGGGGGCCTTCCAGGCGTTGAAAACAGCGCTGTGCAACGCCCCTGTGTTGAAAGCAGTCGACCGTTCTTGGTACAGACTGATGCCAGCGAGTTTGGCCTCGGTGCTGTGCTCAGCCAGGTTGACTCGGAGGACCAAGAGCACCCCGTGTTGTACCTGAGCCGAAAACTTTGGCAGAGGGAAGTGGCCTACGCCACCATTGAGAAGGAGTGCCTGGCCTGTTGTGGATTCTGTTGGTGGGCTCCCTCTGGTGGTTACTGCTGGTACTGGGTGACTTTGGTGGGTTGCGGCCTTTGGTTTCCACCTGTCCATCAGAGGCTGGGTGTTTCCTATTTTACCTGGCCTTTCTGTCATTTCCCTTGCCGGCTATCAATGTGTTCAGATGTGCTCTGTTTGGTTCCTGCCTACCTGCTCCCAGATCTTTCAGGATAAGCTAAGTGCTGATTTTCAGTTGTTTGGTTTTTGGTCCAGCTTGCTTAGAATGTCTCTATGCTAGCTGGTTGCTCTAGTGGACTGAGGTTCTCCCCATGTGCCATGAGTTGGCACATGGGTTCTTGTAATCTCAGGATGGTTTTTTTGATTAGGGTTTTTTGCTGACCGCTCAGTCCCCTTTTGTATCATTCTGCTTTCTAGTTTTCAGCGGGCCTCTATTTGCTAAAGCTATATACATCATCTCTATGTGTGTGCCTTCCTCTCATTTCACCGTCAATACATTTGGGGGGTGTCACGATATGGTATGAAATATCATATAAGTTTAGTTTCTCTTGTCAGCCCAGGATGTGGGCTAAGAAACCCCCCTTCTCTCTGGTTCTCTTTCCTTCCCTGTGTTTCTAACTGTGTAGAAGAGCTTGCCTTGTGGGGGAGTTTTATTGACGAAAGGTATTTACGACCAGTATTTCTTGTGGGGGGAAAGTGCCCAGCTTTAACTAGATTAGAACCTTCCAGAAAATGAAAGTCTTTTGTTCTGTTTTTGGAAGATATTATGCAAACCGGTTAAGTTACGAACACCAAAATATATCGTCATAATCACACTCGGAGGATCTACGCATCACTCTAATCACAGGCTTGTAGCTCCATCTGGTACAGAGGTAGGGATTTCTCTGTCAGTGTGCGTGACAAATAGGACATATTTGATCTCATCGGAATGCCCACGATACTATGAGATGAACGATGGGTAGGGTGCGATTATTTTATGTTCTGTAGCGAAGTTACGGGCATCAGATATATTTAATGCCCAGTGAGCAATACTGAAGAAGTAGGAGGGGTTGGAAAAACCAGCCCTTTCTGTGAGGTCACAGGCTGTAGGTTATAAAGTTGCTGGCAGGTTTCCAGGGGGGGAGTTGTGAGTTTTTACCTGAAGCGACCAGACTGCGAGTGCCAATGCACTGGGATAGATGGAAAGCTCCTAGCCTGTTGCCTGCAATGCAATGATCTGAGAATATGTGAGTGTTACCTTTTCTTCATTTAATCCTTTTATTTTCATAATTACCTTGTACATATTTGCAATTGTCTCATTTGTAACATCTTTGTAAAATATTTTATAAACACTGCCTAAAAATCATTTATGGGGTATAATCTTTAATACTAGTTCGTTCTTCCTGCCCTAAACCGTACCCTGTCTCTGAAGGGAATTACGCTACTGTTTTGGGTTGCTCCGGACCGTTTAATCGGAGCTGGTGGCGGCGATACCGTGTGCAGGCTGTTGGGGGGTCACTGTAGCGACTGCGGCTTGATAATTATTGTTCCTGCCTGAGTGGGAGTAGTTATCGCGTTGCTGTAGTGCGCCCAATAGCCAGTACATAGCAGGCAGCCTTTCTGGCGACTAATTACCCCAGGTGCAGTACCTAATCTGACCTGAGAGTAAGGGGGGCGCCAGAGAGCTGCAAGTGTTAAGTGGAACTGTAAGCGGGATAGACACAAATCCCTGCAGTTCATGATATACTGAAGAGCAGTGGGATACCTAAAATAAGCCCCTGCTGTAACCTAAGAGGTCAATAGCCTCGTGTGTGTTTTTTCATCACATTGTGGCAGTGGAGGGATAACTAGGATAAGCCCCCCTGCACATGTGATAGCCGTCTGCTGGTCTAAAGTCACCCCAATCCGTGACATATTGTAGGCAGCGGCTAAGGGATCTTGACAGTCACGGTGTGAATCGTGACATAGTGGTGGCAAGGCGGTGGGATATTAGAGCATTAGTGATTTGGTTTGAGCAATCATTCCTCTCACTAAAAACTTGCAGAAAGTTCTTGCGAGAACTCTGCGCAAATAAGTTTGGAGAACGAACTCAGTGTTTATTAGTTGTGAGACAATTGTGTACTGGTAATTATCCCTTCCCTTTCTCTTCGTTTTTCTATTCTATCTTTTATTTGGCAACCATGGCAACGAAAGGAGAAGCCTGGTACACCCAGCAGAAGAAAGACACTCTTGCTGTGATATGCATGTACCATGGCCTGAAACCCCAGGACAAGTCCAAGGCTCAAATGGTCGCTGAACTGGTGCAATTTGAAGCAGACCAAGCCAGGCCACAGAGCCCAGAGGCCGCAGAAGCCGGCGAAAGCGAGCATGGTGCTGCCGCAGAGGTCCAACCACTGAATACGGGCCCTACTGGCAACCAAGGGGGCGCAGACCTCCTCCTGCAGCTGGCTCTGCAACAATGCCCCGCAGATGACCTAGAGAGACGTCTGCAGCTGATCCAGCAATACCAAGAGCGAGCCGAGCGAGAGGCCCAAGCGCAGCGGGAGTACCAGCTGCAGATGGCCCAACTGCAAATGCAGGGGTCGCCTCAGAGCCGTGAGCCCAGCAGCGCTCAGACACCAAAGCCCCGGCCCGACCACTTTCCGGTTATGGAAAAGGATGGGGACTTGGACACTTTTCTGCGGGCCTTTGAGAAAGCCTGCAGACAGTACCAGCTGCCTACACAAGAATGGGCACGATACCTGACACCAGGGCTGAGAGGAAAAGCTCTGGAGGCGTTTGCTGCCCTCCCTCAAGAACAAGATGGTGACTATGAGGCCATCAAGCAGGCTCTCATAGCCAAGTACCAGCTTACGCCCGAGGTGTACCGCAAAAAGTTTCGGACCCTCCAACGTGGCCCACACGACAGTTACAGTGATGTGGTGCATGGACTGGGGACCCACTTTGACCAGTGGACCCAAGGACTGTCAGTGACCACCTTTGCACAGCTGCGAGACCTGATGATCAAAGACCAGTTCTTCCGTCTTTGCCCAACTGAGGTGCGACAGTTTGTGATGGACAGAGAACCCCAAGACGTGACGAAAGCAGCGCAGATTGCCGATGCCTATGAGGCCAACCGTAGATCGGAAGTGCGGAAGCCAGTCACCACCAGCTGGAGAGGGGGTAAGCCTGCAGCCAACGCCAGTACCCCTACCAGCCAACACCCCAGAGGTCCTGTCCCCGTGGCCAACAGCACCAGACCTACCACCGAACTTCGCCAGTGTTACCACTGCAGGCAGACTGGACACCTCAGTCACCAATGTCCAGCCAAGCAGAAGAACCCCTCATCCCAGGCCCCAGGGCCTAATGCAGCAGTTCTTTTGGTGGGTGGTGTAGCTGGGAGGGGGTGTGATAACGTACAGCATGTCACTGTGGGAGGTCGTGTTGCTACAGGCCTCAAGGACACCGGGGCTGAACGAACCCTCATCCGACCCGAACTGGCGGCCCCTGAAGAAATCATTCCGGGGAAAACCCTAACTGTCACTGGGATTGGGGGCATCAGCTGTCCCTTACCGATGGCCCGGGTTTTTATTGATTGGGGTGCCGGGAGAGGGGTGAAGGAAGTGGGGCTGTCTGATAATTTGCCCACTGATGTTTTGTTGGGGACTGATTTGGGGAGGTTGGTTGCATACTTCGTGGATGACCCTCCTCCCCAATCTACTAATGAGGGTAAAGTTAACCCTGGTGATGATGATGATGATGATGGGAAATCGCATGTGTTACCTGACCATGCTTTATCTTGTAATGATGCATCTGTTAACCATTTTTTCCCTAGGATTGATGGTGAAAATGTTGTACCTGTGCCAACTGTACCTGATAATGATGTTTCTGTGAAAGTTGATGTGTCCATAGGTACAGGAGTGCTCAGCCACGTTGCTCTGCGGAGTGAGACGGCTGAGGAACCCCTAGCAGGGGCAAGTGTCGGTGCTACAAGAAATGGGGAGATACATGGGAACCGTGAGGAAGGTGATGCCATGCAATTGACCAGTGCCACCGAGGAAGGTAACTGGCCCATAAGTAGCAATGCTCCTGAGGTAATGGGGGTGGATGGGGAGGTAGAGCCCATAGCAGCGTCGGCTGATGGGTCTGTAGAAATCCCCGGGGAGACAGCCTACGTAGCTGCTGTCACCCGCAGTCAGAGTGCCCGGAACGCAGATACCTGTCTGCCTTCCGGACCCTCCTCAGTCATCAGTGTGACTGAACCAGAGGTGGACCCAGAGCAGGTCCAAGAGGGCTCCCGTGGGGAAGGGACCCTGACATCGCTTTTGGCTTTCCCTAGCCAGGAGTTTCAGGCCGCTCTGCACACAGATGCGAGCCTAGAGAGTTTGAGACAACTCACCGGGACGCGCTTCTCCGAGACTGATAAGGAGAAGGTGTTCTGGGAAGGAGGAAGGTTGTACCGGGAGACAGTACCCGGAGAATCACAAAAGGAGTGGTTGAGGGAAAGACAGCTGGTCGTCCCACAGCAATTCCGGGGTGAGTTGTTGCGGATTGCCCATGAGATCCCGCTAGCTGGACACTTGGGGATCAGCAAAACTAAGGCCCGGCTGTCTCAACACTTCTATTGGCCTAAGATGGGGACAGATGTGTCAAACTACTGCCGCTCCTGTGTCACCTGTCAAAGAGTGGGGAAGGCGGGGCCTGCTCTTAAGGCTCCCCTGATCCCTTTGCCAGTGATAGAGGAGCCTTTCCAGAGGATTGCGGTGGACATTGTGGGCCCGCTGGCCGTCTCCAGCAGCTCTGGAAAGCGATTTATTCTTACTGTGGTAGACTACGCTACCCGGTACCCAGAGGCAGTAGCTCTGTCTTCAACTAGGGCAGATAAGGTGGCGGATGCCCTGTTGGCCATCTTTTCACGGGTAGGATTTCCCAGGGAAATGTTTACTGATCGAGGGACCCAATTTATGTCTCACCTAATGGAGGCTCTCTGTAAGAAAATGCAGGTGAAGCACCTGGTATCGAGTGCGTATCACCCACAGACCAATGGCTTGTGTGAACGCTTCAATGGTACCCTCAAACAGATGCTACGCATGCTGGTTGAGACACAAGGGCGCGACTGGGAGCGGTACCTCCCACACCTGCTATTTGCTTACCGAGAGGTTCCGCAGGCCTCGACGGGGTTCTCCCCCTTCGAGCTCCTGTACGGCAGGCGAGTCCGGGGACCCCTTGGGTTGGTAAGAGAATCCTGGGAAGAGGAGCCGAACCCTTCTGAAGTGTCCATAGTGGAGTATGTCATGCGCTTCCGTGACAAGATGCAGACCTTGACGCAGTTGGTGCATGACAACATGACGCAGGCTCAGGCTGATCAGAAGCACTGGTACGACCAAAACGCCCGGGAGCGGACCTACCACGTGGGTCAAAAGGTGTGGGTGCTGGTTCCTGTACCAACGGATAAACTTCAGGCAGCCTGGGAGGGCCCGTATGTCGTCCACCAACAGCTCAACCCGGTCACCTACGTGGTCACGCTTGACCACGCTCGGGGTAGGCGAAAGGCCTTTCACGTCAACATGATGAAGGCTCATCACGAACGTGAACCTTTCGTCCTACCGGTCTGCAGCTTACCCGAAGACGGGGAGGAAGACACCCTCCTGGACATGCTGGCCCAAGCCAAGGCCCGTGGGTCCATTGAGGACGTGGAGGTGAGCGCCTTGCTAGATGAACCACAGCGGTTGCAGTTGCAAACCACACTGGAACCCTTCCGGGTCGTGTTCTCCAACCGGCCTGGAAGGACTGAGTTAGCGGTCCACGAGGTGGACACCGGGAATCACGCCCCACTACGGCGAACACCCTATCGAATCTCTGACCATGTGCAGCAGATTATGCGCCAGGAGATCGATGAGATGTTACAGCTGGGGGTGATTCGACGGTCAAAGAGCGCGTGGGCCTCACCTGTAGTTCTCGTGCCAAAGAAGGACCGGACCACCCGGTTCTGCGTGGACTACAGGGGGCTCAACGCCATTACAGCCTCTGACGCGCACCCAATGCCGCGCATCGAGGAGCTGCTTGAGAAGTTAGCTGGCGCAGAATACCTGACAATAATGGATCTGAGTCGCGGATACTGGCAGATTCCCCTGAGCCCCGAGGCGCAGGAGAAGTCCGCCTTTATCACCCCCTTTGGACTGTACGAGTCCACGGTCATGCCCTTCGGCATGAAGAATGCCCCTGCCACTTTCCAGCGGATGGTCAATCTCCTGCTTCAGGGACTGGAGAAGTACGCTGTGGCGTACTTAGATGACATTGCCATCTTCAGTCCCTCCTGGGATGAACACCTGCAGCATCTCGAGGAGGTGCTCGGGCGAATTCACCAAGCAGGCCTGACTATCAAGCCCGGAAAGTGCCAGATGGGCATGAGGGAGGTTCACTACCTGGGACACCGGGTAGGCGGAGGCACCCTGAAACCGGAGCCTGACAAAGTGGGCGTGATCGTGAACTGGCCCACTCCCAGGAACAAGAAACAGGTGATGTCCTTCCTGGGCACTGCAGGGTACTATAGGCGCTTCGTGCAGCACTATAGTAGCCTGGCAAAACCTTTGACGGACCTCACCAGGAAGAAGCTACCCCACATCGTCAACTGGACAGATGGCTGTGAGGGGGCCTTCCAGGCGTTGAAGACCGCACTGTGCAACGCCCCTGTGTTGAAAGCAGTCGACAGCAGTCGACCGTTCTTGGTACAGACCGACGCCAGCGAGTTTGGCCTTGGTGCTGTGCTCAGCCAGGTTGACTCGGAGGACCAAGAGCACCCCGTGTTGTACCTGAGCCGGAAACTTTTGCCGAGGGAAGTGGCCTACTCCACCATTGAGAAGGAGTGCCTGGCCATAGTCTGGGCCCTGCAGCGCTTGCAGCCCTACTTGTACGGGCGCACCTTCACTGTGGTGACCGACCACGACCCTCTGCGCTGGCTAAGCACCATGTGTGGAACCAATGGCAGGTTGCTACGCTGGAGCCTTGCGCTTCAGCAATTTGACTTCACCATTAAACACAAAGCGGGCAAAGAGCATGGGAATGCAGATGGACTGTCCCGCCAGGGTGAACCCACGGAGGTGCGCATGGAGGCATACCGAGAGGTTCTGCCGCCGTAGCGCACGCTAAAAGGGGGAGGTGTCACGATATGGTATGAAATATCATATAAGTTTAGTTTCTCTTGTCAGCCCAGGATGTGGGCTAAGAAACCCCCCTTCTCTCTGGTTCTCTTTCCTTCCCTGTGTTTCTAACTGTGTAGAAGAGCTTGCCTTGTGGGGGAGTTTTATTGACGAAAGGTATTTACGACCAGTATTTCTTGTGGGGGGAAAGTGCCCAGCTTTAACTAGATTAGAACCTTCCAGAAAATGAAAGTCTTTTGTTCTGTTTTTGGAAGATATTATGCAAACCGGTTAAGTTACGAACACCAAAATATATCGTCATAATCACACTCGGAGGATCTACGCATCACTCTAATCACAGGCTTGTAGCTCCATCTGGTACAGAGGTAGGGATTTCTCTGTCAGTGTGCGTGACAAATAGGACATATTTGATCTCATCGGAATGCCCACGATACTATGAGATGAACGATGGGTAGGGTGCGATTATTTTATGTTCTGTAGCGAAGTTACGGGCATCAGATATATTTAATGCCCAGTGAGCAATACTGAAGAAGTAGGAGGGGTTGGAAAAACCAGCCCTTTCTGTGAGGTCACAGGCTGTAGGTTATAAAGTTGCTGGCAGGTTTCCAGGGGGGGAGTTGTGAGTTTTTACCTGAAGCGACCAGACTGCGAGTGCCAATGCACTGGGATAGATGGAAAGCTCCTAGCCTGTTGCCTGCAATGCAATGATCTGAGAATATGTGAGTGTTACCTTTTCTTCATTTAATCCTTTTATTTTCATAATTACCTTGTACATATTTGCAATTGTCTCATTTGTAACATCTTTGTAAAATATTTTATAAACACTGCCTAAAAATCATTTATGGGGTATAATCTTTAATACTAGTTCGTTCTTCCTGCCCTAAACCGTACCCTGTCTCTGAAGGGAATTACGCTACTGTTTTGGGTTGCTCCGGACCGTTTAATCGGAGCTGGTGGCGGCGATACCGTGTGCAGGCTGTTGGGGGGTCACTGTAGCGACTGCGGCTTGATAATTATTGTTCCTGCCTGAGTGGGAGTAGTTATCGCGTTGCTGTAGTGAGCCCAATAGCCAGTACATAGCAGGCAGCCTTTCTGGCGACTAATTACCCCAGGTGCAGTACCTAATCTGACCTGAGAGTAAGGGGGGCGCCAGAGAGCTGCAAGTGTTAAGTGGAACTGTAAGCGGGATAGACACAAATCCCTGCAGTTCATGGTATACTGAAGAGCAGTGGGATACCTAAAATAAGCCCCTGCTGTAACCTAAGAGGTCAATAGCCTCGTGTGTGTTTTTTCATCACATTGTGGCAGTGGAGGGATAACTAGGATAAGCCCCCTGCACATGTGATAGCCGTCTGCTGGTCTAAAGTCACCCCAATCCGTGACATATTGTAGGCAGCGGCTAAGGGATCTTGACAGTCACGGTGTGAATCGTGACAGGGGGCAACTATACCTTTGGGGTTAATTCCTCTGGAGGCAAGTGAGGTCTTGTTTTCTCTGCAGTACTAGTTAGCTCTTAGGCTGGTGCGTGGCGTCTAGAACCAACGTAGGAACGCTCCCTGGCTATCTCTAGTTGCGTTTGTCAGGCGTAGGGCAGCGGTCAGCCCAGGTTCCATCACCCTAGAGCTCGTCCGATATTTGTTATACTTTGCTTGTCCTGTGCTATCCCTAGCCATTGGGGATTCATGACAGTATAGCCGGCCCACAAAGTGTTAATTGTTTGGGCTTGTTTTTTTCCTTCAGAGTTTTGCTGCCTAGCCCTTAATTGCTGTCTAGCTGCTTCTTACCTCCTCTTAACCCTTGAATGGCTCTGATCTTAGCTGTTTATCATGGATGTCCAGAGCTTGGCTTCCAGCCTGAGTAATCTCGCGGCAAAGGTTCAAAACATACAGGATTTCGTTGTTCACACTCCCATGTCTGAACCTAGAATTCCTATTCCAGAGTTTTTTTCTGGAGATAGATCTACCTTCTTGAATTTCAGGAACAATTGTAGATTGTTTCTCTCTTTGAAATCTCGCTCCTCTGGAGACCCTGCTCAACAGGTCAAGATTGTTATATCGTTCCTACGGGGCGACCCTCAGAATTGGGCATTTGCATTGGCACCAGGGGATCCTGCGTTGCTCAGTGTGGATGCGTTTTTTCTGGCATTGGGATTGCTCTATGAGGAACCTAACCTAGAGATTCAGGCTGAAAAGGCTTTATTAGCCCTCTCTCAGGGGCATGATGAAGCGGAAATATATTGTCAGAAATTTCGGAAATGGTCGGTGCTTACTCAGTGGAATGAGTGCGCCCTGGCTGCAAACTTCAGAAATGGTCTTTCTGAGGCCATTAAGGATGTTATGGTGGGGTTCCCTGCGCCTACAGGTCTGAATGAGTCTATGGCTATGGCCATTCAGATTGATCAGCGTTTACGGGAGCGCAAACCCGTGCACCAGTTGGCGGTGTCTTCTGAACAGGCACCTGAGACTATGCAATGTGATAGAATTCAGTCCAGAAGTGAACGGCAAAATTATAGGCGGAAAAATGGTTTGTGTTTTTATTGTGGTGATTCAGCTCATGTTATATCAGCATGCTCTAGACGCACAAAAAGGGTTGATAAATCTTTTGCCATTGATACTCTGCAGTCTAAGTTCATTTTGTCTGTGACTCTGATTTTTTCACTGTCTTCCATTTCCGTCGATGCCTATGTGGATTCAGGCGCTGCCCTGAGTCTTATGGATTGGTCATTTGCTAAACGCTGCGGTTTTAGTCTAGAGCCTCTGGAAGTTCCTATTCCTCTGAAGGGAATTGATTCTACACCATTGGCTATGAATAAACCGCAGTATTGGACACAAGTGACCATGCGCATGACTCCCGTTCATCAGGAGGTGATTCGCTTCCTTGTACTGTATAATTTACATGATGTACTAGTGCTTGGTCTGCCATGGTTACAAACTCATAATCCTGTCCTGGACTGGAAAACAATGTCTGTGCTAAGCTGGGGATGTCAGGGGGTTCATGATGATGCACCTCCGATTTCTATCGCTTCATCGACTCCTTCGGAGATCCCTGCATTTTTGTCAGATTATAAGGATGTTTTTGAGGAGCCTAAGCTCAATTCGCTCCCTCCTCATAGAGAGTGTGACTGTGCTATAGAATTGATTCCTGGCAGTAAGTTCCCTAAGGGTCGTTTATTTAATCTGTCACTGCCAGAGCATACTGCTATGCGGAATTATATTAAGGAGTCCTTGGAAAAGGGACATATTCGTCCATCTTCGTCCCCTCTGGGAGCAGGTTTTTTTTTCGTGGCAAAAAAAGATGGTTCCCTGAGGCCTTGTATAGATTATCGCCTTCTGAATAAGATTACAGTCAAATACCAGTATCCATTGCCATTATTTACTGATTTGTTTGCTCGCATTAAGGGGGCTAGGTGGTTCTCTAAAATAGATCTTCGTGGTGCGTATAATCTGGTGCGGATAAAACAGGGTGATGAGTGGAAAACCGCATTTAATACGCCTGAGGGCCATTTTGAGTATTTGGTAATGCCTTTTGGACTCTCCAATGCTCCGTCAGTCTTTCAGTCCTTTATGCACAATATTTTCCGTGAATATCTGGATAAGTTTATGATTGTGTGTTTGGATGATATTTTGGTGTTTTCTGATGACTGGGAGTCTCATGTTCTACAGGTCAGGAAGGTGTTTCAGGTTTTGCGGGCCAATTCTCTGTTTGTGAAGGGCTCAAAGTGTCTCTTCGGAGTCCAGAAGATTTCTTTTTTGGGGTACATTTTTTCTCCTTCTACTATTGAGATGGATCCCGTTAAGGTTCAGGCTATTTGTGACTGGACACAACCTACATCTGTTAAGAGCCTTCAGAAGTTCTTGGGGTTTGCTAATTTTTATCGTCGGTTCATTGCTAATTTTTCCAGTATTGTTAATCCTTTGACTGATTTGACTAAAAAGGGTGCTGATGTTGCTGATTGGTCTCCTGCGGCCGTGGAGGCCTTTCGGGAACTTAAGCGCTGGTTTTCTTCTGCTCCTGTGTTGTGTCAACCAGATGTTTCACTTCCTTTTCAGGTGGAGGTTGATGCTTCCGAGATTGGAGCGGGGGCGGTTTTGTCACAGAGAAGTTCTAATGGCTCGGTGACGAAGCCATGTGCTTTCTTCTCTAGAAAATTCTCGCCCGCCGAGCGCAATTATGATGTGGGTAATCGGGAGCTTTTGGCCATGAAGTGGGCATTTGAGGAGTGGCGTCATTGGCTTGAGGGTGCTAGACATCGCGTGGTGGTCTTGACTGATCACAAGAATCTCATTTACCTTGAGTCTGCCAGGCGTTTGAATCCTAGACAGGCTCGTTGGTCATTATTTTTTTCTCGTTTCAATTTCGTGGTTTCATACCTGCCAGGTTCAAAGAATGTGAAGGCAGATGCTCTTTCCAGGAGTTTTGTGCCTGATTCTCCTGGAGACACTGGGCCTGCTGGTATCCTTAGGGATGGGGTAATATTGTCCGCCGTATCCTGTTGTGAATTTGGATTCTGGGCTCCCCCGGTGGCTACTGGTGGAATTGAACTGGTGTCTTCATCTTCTCTGTTCACCTGTTCCCATCAAGATGTGGGAGTCGCTATATAACCTTGCTGCTCTGTTAGTTGCTTGCCGGTCAACAATGTTATCAGAAGCCTCTCTGTGCTTGTTCCTGCTCCTAGACAACTACTAGATAAGTTGGACTCTTGTCCATGTTTGTTTTTGCATTTTGTTCCAGTTCACAGCTGTAGTTTCGTTACTGTGTCTGGAAAGCTCTTGTGAACGGGAATTGCCACTCTGGTGTTATGAGTTAATGCCAGAGTTTTAAAGTAATTTCTGGATGGTGTTTTTGATAGGGTTTTCAGCTGACCATGAAAGTGTCCTTTCTGTCTTCTGCTATGTAGTAAGTGGACCTCAAATTTGCTAAACCTATTTTCATACTACGTTTGTTATTTCATCTCAACTCACCGCCAATACATGTGGGGGGCCTCTGTCTCCTTTCGGGGTATTTCTCTAGAGGTGAGCTAGGACTAATATTTTCCTCTGCTAGCTTTATTTAGTCCTCCGGCTGGGCTGGGCATCTAGAATCAACGTAGGCATGCTACCCGGCCACTGCTAGTTGTGCGTTAGGTTTAGTTCATGGTCAGCTCAGTTCCCATCTTCCAAGAGCTAGTTCCTATATATGCTTATGCTATGTTCTCTTGCCATTGAGATCATGACAGTTTGACCGGCCCGCAAAGTGTTAATTGTTTGGGCTGAAGCAGGAGAAAAAGAAGTGTTGAAGGGAAATTTTTTTTTTTTCCCCTCAGAGTTTTGCTGCCTAGCCCTTAATTGCTGTCTAGCTGCTTCTTACCTCCTCTTAACCCTTGAATGGCTCTGTGTCCACCTGTTTGTAATGGATCTTCAGAGTGTAACTGCAGGTTTGAATAATCTCGCCACGAAGGTACAAAATTTGCAAGATTTTGTTTGTCATGCACCTGTATCTGAGCCGAGAATTCCTTTGCCGGAATTTTTCTCGGGGAATAGATCCGGGTTTCAGAATTTTCGAAATAATTGCAAATTATTTTTGTCTCTGAAATCTCGCTCTGCCGGAGACCCTGCACAGCAGGTCAGGATTGTGATTTCCTTGCTCCGGGGCGACCCTCAAGACTGGGCTTTTTCATTGACACCAGGGGATCCTGCGTTGCTCAATGTGGATGCGTTTTTTCTGGCCTTGGGGTTGCTTTATGACGAACCTCATTTGGAGCTTCAGGCAGAAAAAACTTTGATGTCCCTATCTCAGGGGCAAGATGAAGCGGAAATTTACTGCCAAAGATTCCGTAAATGGTCTGTGCTTACTCAGTGGAATGAGTGCGCCCTGGCGGCGACTTTCAGAGAGGGTCTCTCTGATGCCATTAAGGATGTTATGGTGGGGTTCCCTGTGCCTGCGGGTCTGAATGAGTCCATGACAATGGCTATTCAGATCGATAGGCGTTTGCGGGAGCGCAAACCAGTGCACCATCTGGCGGTGTCCACTGAGAAGTCGCCAGAGAGTATGCAGTGTGATAGAATTCTGTCCCGAAGCGAGCGGCAGAATTTTAGACGGAAAAATGGGTTGTGTTTCTATTGTGGTGATTCTACTCATGTTATATCAGCATGCTCTAAGCGCACTAAAAAGCTTGGTAAATCTGTTTCCATTTGCACCTTACCGTCTAAATTTATTCTATCTGTGACCCTGATTTGCTCTTTGTCATCTATTACCACGGACGCCTATGTCGACTCTGGCGCCGCTTTGAGTCTTATGGATTGGTCCTTTGCCAAACGCTGTGGGTATGATTTAGAGCCTTTGGAGACTCCTATTCCTCTGAAGGGGATTGACTCCACCCCATTGGCTAATAATAAACCACAATACTGGACACAAGTAACTATGCGTATTAATCCGGATCACCAGGAGATTATTCGCTTTCTGGTGCTGTATAATCTACATGATGATTTGGTGCTAGGATTGCCTTGGCTGCAATCTCACAACCCAGTCCTCGACTGGAGAGCTATGTCTGTGTTGAGCTGGGGATGTAAGGGGGCTCATGGGGATGTACCTGTGGTTTCCATTTCATCATCCATTCCCTCTGAAATTCCTGAGTTCCTGTCTGACTATCGTGACGTCTTTGAAGAATCCAAGCTTGGTTCGTTACCTCCGCACCGAGAGTGCGATTGTGCCATAGATTTAATCCCGGGTAGTAAATACCCAAAGGGTCGTTTATTTAATCTGTCTGTGCCTGAACATGCTGCTATGCGAGAATATATAAAGGAGTCCTTGGAAAAGGGACATATTCGTCCATCGTCATCTCCCTTAGGAGCCGGTTTTTTCTTTGTGTCAAAAAAAGACGGCTCTTTGAGACCATGTATTGATTATCGGCTTTTGAATAAAATCACTGTTAAATATCAATACCCATTGCCGTTGCTGACTGATTTGTTTGCTCGCATAAAGGGGGCCAAGTGGTTCTCTAAGATTGACCTTCGTGGGGCGTATAATTTGGTGCGAATCAGGCAGGGGGATGAGTGGAAAACCGCATTTAATACGCCCGAGGGCCACTTTGAGTATTTAGTGATGCCTTTTGGTCTTTCTAATGCTCCGTCAGTTTTCCAGTCCTTTATGCATGATATTTTTCGCGATTATTTGGATAAATTTATGATTGTGTATCTGGATGATATTCTGATTTTTTCGGATGACTGGGACTCTCATGTCCAGCAAGTCAGGAGGGTTTTTCAGGTTTTGCGGTCTAATTCTTTGTGTGTGAAGGGTTCTAAGTGTGTTTTTGGGGTACAGAGGATTTCCTTTTTGGGATATATTTTTTCCCCCTCTTCCATTGAAATGGATCCTGTCAAGGTTCAAGCTATTTGTGATTGGACGCAGCCCTCTTCTCTTAAGAGTCTTCAGAAATTTTTGGGCTTTGCTAACTTTTATCGTCGATTTATTGCTGGTTTTTCGGATATTGCTAAGCCATTGACCGATTTGACTAAGAAGGGTGCTGATGTTGCTGATTGGTCCCCTGATGCTGTGGAGGCCTTTCGGGAGCTTAAGCGCCGTTTTTCCTCTGCCCCTGTGTTGCGTCAGCCTGATGTTGCTCTACCTTTTCAGGTTGAGGTCGACGCTTCTGAGATCGGAGCTGGGGCAGTGTTGTCGCAGAAAAGTTCTGACTGCTCCGTGATGAGGCCTTGTGCCTTCTTTTCCCGTAAATTTTCGCCCGCTGAGCGGAATTATGATGTTGGGAATCGGGAGCTTTTGGCCATGAAGTGGGCTTTTGAGGAGTGGCGCCATTGGCTTGAGGGGGCCAGACATCAGGTGGTGGTATTGACTGACCACAAAAATTTGATTTATCTTGAGACCGCCAGGCGCCTGAATCCTAGACAGGCGCGCTGGTCATTATTTTTCTCTCGGTTTAATTTTGTGGTGTCATACCTACCGGGTTCTAAGAATGTTAAGGCGGATGCCCTTTCTAGGAGTTTTGAGCCTGACTCGCCTGGTAACTCTGAGCCCACAGGTATCCTTAAGGATGGAGTGGTATTGTCAGCCGTTTCTCCAGACCTGCGGCGGGCCTTGCAGGAGTTTCAGGCGGAGAGACCTGATCGTTGCCCACCTGATAAACTGTTTGTTCCTGATGATTGGACCAGTAGAGTCATCTCTGAGGTTCATTCTTCTGCGTTGGCAGGTCATCCTGGCATTTTTGTTACCAGGGATTTGGTGGCAAGGTCCTTCTGGTGGCCTTCCCTGTCACGAGATGTGCGAGGCTTTGTGCAGTCTTGTGACGTTTGTGCTCGGGCCAAGCCTTGTTGTTCTCGGGCTAGTGGATTATTGTTGCCCTTGCCTATTCCTAAGAGGCCTTGGACGCACATCTCGATGGATTTTATTTCAGATCTGCCTGTTTCTCAGAAGATGTCTGTCATCTGGGTGGTGTGTGACCGTTTTTCTAAGATGGTCCATTTGGTTCCTCTGCCCAAGTTACCTTCTTCTTCCGAGTTGGTTCCTCTGTTTTTTCAAAATGTTGTTCGTTTGCATGGTATTCCTGAGAATATCGTTTCTGACAGAGGGACCCAATTCGTGTCTAGATTTTGGCGGGCATTCTGTGCTAGGATGGGCATAGATTTATCTTTTTCGTCCGCTTTCCATCCTCAGACGAATGGCCAGACCGAGCGGATTAATCAGACCCTGGAGACATATCTGAGGTGTTTTGTGTCTGCTGACCAGGATGATTGGGTTGCTTTTTTGCCATTGGCGGAGTTCGCTCTCAATAATCGGGCCAGCTCTGCCACTTTGGTGTCCCCGTTTTTCTGTAATTCGGGGTTTCATCCTCGATTTTCCTCTGGTCAGGTGGAATCTTCGGATTGTCCTGGAGTGGATGCTGTGGTGGAGAGATTGCATCAGATCTGGGGGCAGGTGGTGGACAATTTGAGGTTGTCCCAGGAGAAGACTCAGCTTTTTGCCAACCGCCACCGTCGTGTTGGTCCTCGGCTTTCTGTTGGGGATTTGGTGTGGTTGTCTTCTCGTTTTGTCCCTATGAGGGTCTCTTCTCCTAAGTTTAAGCCTCGGTTTATCGGCCCGTATAAGATATTGGAGATTCTTAACCCTGTTTCCTTCCGTTTGGACCTCCCTGCATCCTTTTCTATTCATAACGTTTTTCATCGGTCATTATTGCGCAGGTATGAGGTACCGGTTGTGCCTTCCGTTGAGCCTCCTGCTCCGGTGTTGGTTGAGGGTGAGTTGGAGTACGTTGTGGAGAAAATCTTGGACTCTCGTGTTTCCAGACGGAGACTCCAGTATCTGGTCAAGTGGAAGGGATACGGCCAGGAGGATAATTCTTGGGTGAATGCATCTGATGTTCATGCCTCCGATCTGGTTCGTGCCTTTCATAGGGCCCATCCTGATCGCCCTGGTGGTTCTGGTGAGGGTTCGGTGCCCCCTCCTTGAGGGGGGGGTACTGTTGTGAATTTGGATTCTGGGCTCCCCCGGTGGCTACTGGTGGAATTGAACTGGTGTCTTCATCTTCTCTGTTCACCTGTTCCCATCAAGATGTGGGAGTCGCTATATAACCTTGCTGCTCTGTTAGTTGCTTGCCGGTCAACAATGTTATCAGAAGCCTCTCTGTGCTTGTTCCTGCTCCTAGACAACTACTAGATAAGTTGGACTCTTGTCCATGTTTGTTTTTGCATTTTGTTCCAGTTCACAGCTGTAGTTTCGTTACTGTGTCTGGAAAGCTCTTGTGAACGGGAATTGCCACTCTGGTGTTATGAGTTAATGCCAGAGTTTTAAAGTAATTTCTGGATGGTGTTTTTGATAGGGTTTTCAGCTGACCATGAAAGTGTCCTTTCTGTCTTCTGCTATGTAGTAAGTGGACCTCAAATTTGCTAAACCTATTTTCATACTACATTTGTTATTTCATCTCAACTCACCGCCAATACATGTGGGGGGCCTCTGTCTCCTTTCGGGGTATTTCTCTAGAGGTGAGCTAGGACTAATATTTTCCTCTGCTAGCTTTATTTAGTCCTCCGGCTGGGCTGGGCATCTAGAATCAACGTAGGCATGCTACCCGGCCACTGCTAGTTGTGCGTTAGGTTTAGTTCATGGTCAGCTCAGTTCCCATCTTCCAAGAGCTAGTTCCTATATATGCTTATGCTATGTTCTCTTGCCATTGAGATCATGACAGTATCCCCAGACTTGCGACGCGCATTGCAGGAGTTTCAGGTGGATAAACCGGATCGATGTCCACCAGAAAGACTGTTTGTTCCGGATGATTGGACCAGTAGAGTCATCTCCGAGGTCCATTCTTCTGTGTTGGCTGGTCATCCTGGAATATTTGGTACAAGAGATTTGGTGGCCAGGTCTTTTTGGTGGCCTTCCTTGTCTAGGGATGTGCGTACCTTTGTGCAGTCTTGTGAAGTGTGTGCTCGAGCTAAGCCTTGCTGTTCACGGGCTAGTGGGTTGTTGTTATCTTTGCCCATCCCGAAGAGGCCTTGGACGCACATTTCCATGGATTTTATTTCTGATCTCCCGGTTTCACAAAAAATGTCCGTTATCTGGGTTGTGTGTGACCGCTTTTCTAAGATGGTTCATTTGGTGCCCTTGCCTAAGTTACCCTCCTCCTCTGAGTTGGTTCCTTTGTTTTTTCAGAACGTGGTTCGTTTGCATGGGATTCCGGAGAATATCGTTTCTGACAGGGGATCCCAGTTTGTGTCTAGATTTTGGCGGACGTTTTGTGCCAAGATGGGCATTGATTTGTCTTTCTCGTCTGCATTCCATCCTCAGACGAATGGCCAGACGGAGCGAACTAATCAGACCTTGGAAACTTATTTGAGGTGTTTTGTTTCTGCTGATCAGGATGACTGGGTTGCTTTTTTGCCACTGGCCGAATTTGCTCTTAATAATCGGGCTAGTTCTGCCACGTTGGTCTCTCCTTTTTTTTGTAATTCGGGGTTTCATCCTCGTTTTTCCTCTGGTCAGGGGGAATCTTCGGATTGTCCTGGAGTGGACGTGGTGGTGGACAGGCTACATCAGATTTGGAATCAGGTGGTGGACAATTTGAAGTTATCTCAGGAGAAGACTCAGCAGTTTGCTAATCGCCGTCGCCGCGTGGGTCCCCGACTTCTTGTTGGGGACTTGGTGTGGTTGTCTTCTCGTTTTGTCCCTATGAAGGTCTCTTCTCCTAAGTTCAAGCCTCGGTTCATCGGTCCTTATAGGATATCGGAGATTCTTAACCCTGTATCTTTTCGTTTGGATCTCCCAGCATCGTTTGCTATTCATAATGTGTTCCATCGGTCGTTGTTGCGGAGGTATGAGGTGCCCGTTGTTCCTTCGGTCGAGCCTCCTGCTCCGGTGCTGGTGGAGGGAGAATTGGAGTATGTTGTTGAAAAGATCTTGGATTCTCGTGTTTCCAGACGCAAACTCCAGTATTTGGTTAAGTGGAAGGGTTATGGTCAGGAGGATAATTCCTGGGTGGTCGCCTCCGATGTTCACGCGACTGATTTGGTCCGCGCCTTCCATAGAGCTCACCCTGATCGCCCTGGGGGTTCTCGTGAGGGTTCGGTGACCCCTCCTCAAGGGGGGGGGTACTGTTGTGGATTCTGTTGGTGGGCTCCCTCTGGTGGTTACTGCTGGTACTGGGTGACTTTGGTGGGTTGCGGCCTTTGGTTTCCACCTGTCCATCAGAGGCTGGGTGTTTCCTATTTTACCTGGCCTTTCTGTCATTTCCCTTGCCGGCTATCAATGTGTTCAGATGTGCTCTGTTTGGTTCCTGCCTACCTGCTCCCAGATCTTTCAGGATAAGCTAAGTGCTGATTTTCAGTTGTTTGGTTTTTGGTCCAGCTTGCTTAGAATGTCTCTATGCTAGCTGGTTGCTCTAGTGGACTGAGGTTCTCCCCATGTGCCATGAGTTGGCACATGGGTTCTTGTAATCTCAGGATGTTTTTTTTGATTAGGGTTTTTTGCTGACCGCTCAGTCCCCTTTTGTATCATTCTGCTTTCTAGTTTTCAGCGGGCCTCTATTTGCTAAAGCTATATACATCATCTCTATGTGTGTGCCTTCCTCTCATTTCACCGTCAATACATGTGGGGGGCAACTATACCTTTGGGGTTAATTCCTCTGGAGGCAAGTGAGGTCTTGTTTTCTCTGCAGTACTAGTTAGCTCTTAGGCTGGTGCGTGGCGTCTAGAACCAACGTAGGAACGCTCCCTGGCTATCTCTAGTTGCGTTTGTCAGGCGTAGGGCAGCGGTCAGCCCAGGTTCCATCACCCTAGAGCTCGTCCGATATTTGTTATACTTTGCTTGTCCTGTGCTATCCCTAGCCATTGGGGATTCATGACACTGGCCATAGTCTGGGCCCTGCAAGGCTTGCATCCCTACTTGTACGGTCGCACCTTCACTGTGGTGACTGACCACAACCCTCTGCTCTGGCTAAACGCCATGTGCGTTACCAACGGCAGGTTGCTATGCTGGAGCCTTGCCCTTCAGCAGTTTGACTTCACCATTGAACACAAAACGGGCAGGGAGCATGGAAATGCAGATGGGCTGTCCCGCCGGGGTGAACCTGCTGAGGTGCGCATGGAGGAGCACCGAAAGGTCCTGCCTCCGTAGCGCAGACCAAAAGGGGGAGGTGTCACTATATTGTACGAAATATAATATAAGTTTTAGTCTCTCATTGCCAGCACCTATAGGGTGGGCGTTGACCCCCATTCACTTCAGTGAGCAGGGTGTGGCTTTAACCTGCAGGTGACCAATCCTGCAAAGCCACCTATGGTCCCTCCCTTCTCAATCAGGAATGTCTTTGTCTCCAGAGTCTCAGAACGTAAAGATCTCTGACCTCAGTGCATATAATTAACCAGCCCTTTAATGAATCTCCGAGGCTAGAGTATATAAGTCTCTACTCTTAACCCAGCCTTCAGTCAGCAGAGTTTTTGCCTGAGGAGCTGTACTATGCACTGGGACATCTGGGGTCTGCCTGCCAGCATGGTTTTGCCTGAATAACTGAGAACATGTGAGTTTTACCTTTCTTATTTAATCCCTGTTATTTTTATAATTACCTTGTACATATCTCAATTGTCTCATTTGTAACATCCTTGTAATATTTTTATATAAACACTGCCTTTTTCTGAGTAAAATATATAAATTACTAGTTTCCGTTCTCCTGTTCTAAAACGTACCTGTATACCCTCATAAACACGTACGCCGCTCCTGTATACCCTCATATACACGTACACCGCTCCTGTATACCCTCATATACATGTATACCGCTCCTGTATACCCTCATATACACGTACGCCGCTCCTATATACCCTCATATACACGTACACCGCTCCTGTATACCCTCATATACACGTACGCCGCTCCTGTATACCCTCATATACACGTACGCCGCTCCTGTATACCCTCATATACACGTACACCGCTCCTGTATACCCTCATATACACGTACACCGCTCCTGTATACCCTCATATACACGTACACCGCTCCTGTATACCCTCATATACACGTACGCCGCTCCTGTATACCCTCATATACACGTACACTGCTCCTGTATACGCTCTGTGAGATAGCGCTCACTAACACATTGGGGAATACTTGCTTGGCAGCGATATAAGTGCACACGCGTATGGTTTTTAAACACACAGCAAGACCGTATTTTCTTCAAAGAGTTCAACTGGGTTTTATTACCCAATAAACTCCAGTAGCAGAAAACACAAATTAACATTGTTCATAGCATGGCTCTGCTCCATCAGGTCTGTGATCATACACACTTGTTAGAGACCAATATTCAGGCTCGCTCTGGAGCCAAACGCACGCATAGTCACGCCTGTATCTCTCCAGTCAACAGGTGACTGCACAGTTCAGTAACTGTCCTTTATCAGGGCCCATAGTCCTTTCCCCATACCCAGGGTTACCTCTCAGGAGCTCCTGTTCCACAGGCTGACTCATCGTCAGTCCATGGTCCTCACCACAGGTGACCTCTCCGGGTGCTATTCAGGACGTCTGTTCCCAGCTGGGACCGTCCAACACCCCAGGCCACCAGTACTAGAGTCCCACCACGTGCTCTTCAGGGAGACAGCACTCCCAACACTTAGGCTCCCAGGACCTTCCAGCACAGAACCACACTCAGAGAGCATACAGGAACATGTGACCCACACCCTGGTCACATTATGCACCTTGTAACCACACCCACAGGTGAGGTATGGATCACATGGGCTGGTCACACGATCCTGGCATCACTGCAGGTCCTCAAACACCCGCACTTCCCGCAGGAAAAAGGGGTACAGTGAGCACCATCACCCAGTGGTGAGGGATGTGGGTAGCCAGACCCTCCCATCTTTCATAGCTACCCGTAACCCGGACCCAGGTGCACTAAACAACATCTTAATGCTCATGTGCACCAAAGACAAAATACTCCGGGCATCATCGCAGAGAGCATCTCCCCATATCAAGGGAGGCTTACAGCGCAGAAGACCTCCTCCTCTGCGACACATACCGGCCACTCACCACAATGCCGGACACTGGCTCACTATCCCCATTACGCCTCAGTGCGTGTCCTGGGGAGCACACACAGCGCCCCCTAGCTGTAACAGGCGTCACTGCATCATACCTCATATATATGTACTCCGCTCCTGTATACCCTCATATACAGGTACACCGCTCCTGTATACCCTCATATACATGTACACCGCTCCTGTATACCCTCATATACAGGTACACCGCTCCTGTATACCCTCATATACATGTACACCGCTCCTGTATACCCTCATATACAGGTACACCGCTCCTGTATACCCTCATATACATTTACACCGCTCCTGTATACCCTCATATACATGTACACCGCTCCTGTATACCCTCATATACATGTACACCGCTCCTGTATACCCTCATATACATGTACACCGCTCCTGTATACCCTCATATACATTTACACCGCTCCTGCATACCGATATACATGTACACCGCTCCTGTAAACCCTGATATACATGTACACCGCTCCTGTATACCCTCATATACAGGTACACTGCTCCTGTATACCCTCATATACATGAACACCGCTCCTGTATCCCCTCATATACATGTACACCGCTCCTGTAAACCCTGATATACATGTACACCGCTCCTGTATACCCTCATATACAGGTACACCGCTCCTGTATACCCTCATATACATGTACACCGCTCCTGTAAACCCTGATATACATGTACACCGCTCCTGTATACCCTGATATACAGGTACACCGCTCCTGTATACCCTCATATACATGTACACCGCTCCTGTATACCCTCATATACATGTACACTGCTCCTGAATACCCTCATATACATGTACACCGCTCCTGTATACCCTCATATACATGTACACCGCTCCTGTATACCCTCATATACATGTACACTGCTCCTGAATACCCTCATATACATGTACACCGCTCCTGTATACCCTCATATACATGTACACTGCTCCTGAATACCCTCATATACATGTACACTGCTCCTGAATACCCTCATATACATGTACACCGCTCCTGTATACCCTCATATACATGTACACTGCTCCTGTATACCCTCATATACATGTACACCGCTCCTGTATACCCTCATATACATGTAAACCGCTCCTGTATACCCTCATATACATGTACACTGCTCCTGTATACCCTCATATACATATACACCGCTCCTGTATACCCTCATATACATGTACACCGCTCCTGTATACCCTCATATACAGGTACACCGCTCCTGTATACCCTCATATACATGTACACCGCTCCTGCATACCGATATACATGTACACTGCTCCTGTAAACCCTGATATACATGTACACCGCTCCTGTATACCCTGATATACAGGTACACCGCTCCTGTATACCCTCATATACATGTACACCGCTCCTGTATACCCTCATATACATGTACACTGCTCCTGAATACCCTCATATACATGTACACCGCTCCTGTATACCCTCATATACATGTACACTGCTCCTGAATACCCTCATATACATGTAAACCGCTCCTGTATACCCTCATATACATGTACACCGCTCCTGTATACCCTCATATACAGGTACACCGCTCCTGTATACCCTCATATACAGGTACACCGCTCCTGCATACCGATATACATGTACACCGCTCCTGTATACCCTCATATACAGGTACACTGCTCCTGTATCCCCTCATATACATGTACACCGCTCCTGTATACCCTCATATACACGTACACCGCTCCTGTATACCCTCATATACACGTACACCGCTCCTGTATACCCTCATATACACGTACACCGCTCCTGTAAACCCTGATATACATGTACACCGCTCCTGTATACCCTCATATACAGGTACACTGCTCCTGTATACCCTCATATACATGTACACCGCTCCTGTATACCCTCATATACATGTACACCACTCCTGTATACCCTCATATACACGTACACCGCTCCTGTAAACCCTGATATACATGTACACCGCTCCTGTATACCCTCATATACAGATACACCGCTCCTGTATACCCTCATATACATGTACACCGCTCCTGTATACCCTCATATACATGTACACCACTCCTGTATACCCTCATATACACGTACACCGCTCCTGTAAACCCTGATATACATGTACACCGCTCCTGTATACCCTCATATACAGATACACCGCTCCTGTATACCCTCATATACATGTACACCGCTCCTGCATACCCTCATATACACGTACACTGCTCCTGTATACCCTCATATACATGTACACCGCTCCTGTATACCCTCATATACATGTAAACCGCTCCTGTATACCCTCATATACATGTACACTGCTCCTGTATACCCTCATATACATATACACGGCTCCTGTATACCCTCATATACATGTACACTGCTCCTGTATACCCTCATATACATATACACGGCTCCTGTATACCCTCATATACATGTACACCACTCCTGTATACCCTCTGTGGTGAAATATGTGCATATATATTGTAGCATGGCTAAAGGGTGTGTAGTCGACGGGAGATATGTGTCGCATAGGTGGCTTGTTGCTGTAATGTAGCCCGGAGTATTTCTTTGTTGCACATAACCATGTATATATGTGTGTTTCAGGACCTGTGGTGATGTCAGACCACATGGCTAATCATGTGATGGGTTACTGGGTGTGGTTAGCTCTATATAAGACAGGCTAATGCTTAACACAGTGGATATGTGTGGAGGTGCTAGCCTCCAGAGGGTGTTAACCCCTTCGCGCCACCCGCCGTACTAGTACGGCGCTGCCGGCACTGCATTAGTGCCAGCCGCAGTACTAGTACGGCGGCTCGATCACCGCGGTCTCGCACTGAGCGCCGCGGTGATCGGGTGCGGGTGTCAGCTGTATATGACAGCTGACACCCCGCAGCAATGCCCACGATCGGCGCTATCGCCGATCGCGGGCATTTAACCCCTCTGATGCCGCTGTCAATAGTGACAGCGGCATAGAGGGGGATCGCGCAGGGACGGGGGCTCCCTGCGCTCTCCCACCGGAGCAACGCGATGAGATTGCGCTGCTCCGGTGACCTGGAAGGAGTCCCCGGATCCAAGATGGCCGCGGGACTCCTTCCGGGTCATGAGATGACCCTGCTTGCCGGCGCCTGCTGAGAATTCCTAATAGCAGGCGCCGGCAAGCCTCTGCAATGTGCCTGTCAGATCGGTGATCTGACAGAGTGCTGTGCACACTGTCAGATCACCGATCTGTGATGTCCCCTCCTGGGACAAAGTAAAAAAAAAAAAATATTCCCATAACTACATTTCTTTATCTAAATTAAAAAAAAATCACACAATAAAAGTACACATATTTAGTATCGCCGCGTCTGTAACGACCCCACCTATAAAACTATATCACTAGTTAACCCCTTCAGTGAACACCGTAAAAAAAAAAAAAACGAGGCAAAAAACAACGCTTTATTCTCATACCGCCAAACAAAAAGTGGAATAACACGCGATCAAAAAGACAGATATAAATAACCATGGTACCGCTGAAAGCGTCATCTTGTCCCGCAAAAAAAAAGCCGCCATACAGCATCATTAGCAGAAAAATAAAAAAGTTATAGCTCTCAGAATAAAGCGATGCCAAAATAATTATTTATTCTATAAAATAGTTTTTATTGTGTAAAAGCGCCAAAACATAAAAAAATTACATAAATGAGGTATCGCTGTAATCGTACTGACCCGAAGAATAAAACTGCTTTATCAATTTTACCACATGTGGAATGGTATAAACGCCCCCTCTAAAAGAATTTCAGGAATTGCTGGTTTTTGTTCATTCCGCCTCCCAAAAATCGGAATAAAAAGCGATCAAAAAATGTCATGTACCCGAAAATGGTACCAATAAAAACGTCAACTCGTCCCGCAAAAAACAAGATCTCACATGACTCTGTGGACCAAAATATGGAAAAATTATAGCTCTCAAAATGTGGTGATGCAAAAACTATTTTTTGCAATAAAAAGCGTCTTTTAGTGTGTGATGGCTGCCAACCATAAAAATCCGCCCAAAAAACGCTATAAAAGTAAATCAAATCCCCCTTCATCACCCCCTTAGTTAGGGAAAAATAGTACAATTTAAAAAAATATATTTATTTCCATTTTCCCGTTAGGCTACTTTCACACTAGCGTCGGTACGGGGCCGACGCATACTGTGCAAGTGCCGCACAACGGGGGCAGCGGATGCTGTTTTTCCACGCATCCGCTGCCCCATTGTGAGGTGCAGGGAGGTGGGGGCGGAGTTCCAGCCACGCATGCACGGTCGGAAATGGTGGACCGTCGGCACAAAAAAAGTTACATGTAACGTTTTTTGCTGCCGGCGGTCCGCCACAACACTACGCAAGTGCAGCGCCCCAGAGTCCTGGTCGTTGCAGTACTGTGGCTCCGCCACTATGGCGAGCCATGGTGCGTCCGATGGCACTGAAGGAGTTCATCTGATCAGGTATCACAGACACCAATACATTTCACAGCCGGGCCTCCGGGGGGAGCTAAGGGTTCTATTCATTAGGCCACTCCCCACCATAGTGGGTAAACTGGGGGTCAGGCAGGAAGTTAGATCAGAAAGCTGACTGGATTGGACGAAGCAACACCTAGTGGCAGAGGGTGTTGTGGAGGAAGAGACAGTAGGGTCTCTGTCAGGGGTGGGATCCTGACAGAGGCTTGGCATTGGAAAGAACGTAACGGGTCCGCGCCAGCTCTGGGAAGCGGCGGGGCCCAAGAAAGGACTAGAAGCGAGATAGATTGTGCTGAGTGAGAAACGAGATCAAGCAATAGGAGAATTCCAGTAGGGGTCGTGCTGTAAGACCGGAGCAACACCCTACTGAGGCGCACTACCGGTGGCCGGAACGCCGAGGGAGTATTATAACATTCAGCTTCAAGCAATACTCTAAACAGCGGCAGGACAGTCAGTTTAAGGCGGGCTGTCTAACACATATCACCTATGAAGTCTTGGGAGGCAATTGCGGGAGAGGGGCGTCTCTAGGGTCCCGGAAGAACTCCAGGCCTACCCGACAAACGGGTGCCGTTCTAACTGCAACATCAGGAAGGGACGGACGATTAGAAGAACATCATTTAATCGAGTTGTGAGGGAACTTAAGAAACAGACACAACAGTTGTGGGGTACTTCCCGTAAGCACAGCAGGGAAGGACTACAACACATAGCGCTAAGAAGGAAGGCACCGATTTCCACCTGTGAAGTGAACTCTGGAGGTGCCATTGGACCGGCCGGACTTGCGCAGCCTGGTGAACCGTATTCTGGACTGAGGACTCAGAGATCTCCAGTAAAGAGGTAAAGAGACTGCAACCTGGTGTCCTCGTTATTTACCGCGACCTGCACCCCACAACTGCACCGTTACAACACGACTTATTGCACCGGACGTCCCCCACTGACAGACAGGGCCACGGACCGGGTCTAGCCACCGTGACAACCCCAGGACTGAGACCCAGAGGCCCGGCTCCGGGTACCCCTCGGCCCTGCGGCGGTGTGGGGGCGCTCCAAAACTTGGCGTCACGAACAGGATCTACTTAAGCCTGAAGAATCAGGTCATGTGTGCCTTGGAACTGTGATTTATTGTGCTTGGACTGTACTTTATTGCAAAGACTGTGCTACGCCATTTACCGCCAAAAGTTCCCGCCAAAATCCGCCGCCATTGCAGCGCTGAGGAGAGCGCAGAAAGGGAAGAGGGGCGTGAAGTGGGCGTAGGCGAGCTGGGGAGCGCGAACAGCAATGGCCGCCCAGTCTAAGTATTTCTTGATCCTGAGGACGTGCCCGTCAACAGCCGAGGTCCGCCTCCTGATTCTGGTTGGAGGGTGGAGACCATGGGGACGGGGCCGCCCACGGAAGAGACCGCGGGAAAAAGACGCTGGAGAAGAGACCAAAATGGCCACGCCAAAAGCCCCACGTGAGAAGGATCGGGCGCGGAGAGAGGTTGAACAGCCCAATGTAGTTCAGGGTGCGCCGTCGCTGCGGGGACTGACCCTGGCAGGGCCAACGATGGGCCGACCTCCCCGGCCGCCGTCGGAAGAGAGCATGGCCGCGGCCGAGGCCCGGCAGATTGCCGCCCGCCTGGAGGCCGACGCCCGCGTGATTGCTAGGCTGGGCCAGCCCACAGAGATCTGCCTGGTTCCAGTGCCCCCTGCTTCTCCCAACCTGGCCGCGGCTGAAGGTGCGCCGCAGGCATCGGGCCTAAAGATCATGCCTGAGGCCGAACACCTGCGGCGCTTGATGGCTGCATGGCGAACCCGACCTCGGCCGGCCGTGCAGGTGGACCTGACCCCCACCGCGGAGGCTCCCTCATCCCACTGGGGGGGTCGTGATTTCTTTTAACCCCCAATATGGACGCGGGGTTATCCAGGAAATCGGGGAGCCGCTGCAAATCCATGTGGATCGGGAAGAGGTGGAGCCCTGCAGCGGGCGATTCCCCCGCGACCTGGAACCCGGTGACGCGGTGACCTACACCAGATGGAGGAGGGCTACGGGAGAGGCTGGCTGGGTAGCGCGGGGCGTGCAGCGATGTACTGCCTTCCAGGCTGCTGCCGGCACATCGGAGGAAGATGATCCCGTGGGGAAAGCAGCAGAGCCCGGCCCCGCGGAACCTCAAGAAGCCCGGTCTCGCTGTGCCCCGGAGGGACGTGTGCGTCTGCCAGTGAGAAGGGCCTCCCGGCGAGGGATTTTATCGCTGCTGGGACCGGAACGGCGTCCTGGCTCACCAGTGCGATCTGTTGGCCTGGTGAGACCGGATAGGAGATCACCCCAGTAAGATTTTATTGCATTTTCTTTTACTGTAAATAGTTACTGTTTTATTGCTTGTATGTTGCTGCTAAGCCCGTTCAGGGTAAACTCTTAAGGGGATCCTACTATGGACCCGGGATCCCTATTGTGTGTTTGTTTTTGTTACCACAAGTTTTGCACAAGTTTTAAAAAACTGCTGAATCATGAACTGTGCATGATCCGAACTCTTTTGTAAATAGTTTGCACCTTATTAAAGGCGCTCCCTACTGGTTTTACTTAAACAAGGACTCTTTGCGAAGATACCGCACTGGAACCTTTGATGAGTATGGACTGGTAGCTTGAGAAGATGTGCTACCTCACCGAGATTTGGTCCTCTCTTAAAGGGGATGTTCATTTGTTGCACGTAAATGGTGATATTGCTTTAAGACCGGTAGCAATAATGTCAATGAAAGAAAATGATGATAATATTTACATGTAAAAGTTATATGTATGCCATTGGTTAATTGTAAAGGAATGCTGATAATGTTCTCTGAAAGAAGAAGTAAAAAGAAGTAATGAGAAAGTTTCATGTTGTGAAAAGAAGATAGTTGATAATGTTGATAAGAAAAGGGGGGGGATAGAAGGTAAACCCTGCGTTCCCCATCGAAAGTTAGTAACATGATACTAAGAACAGAAAGTGAACCCGTAGGGGTTAGTGGGTGAGTCCTTATAGGAGCCAAGTAGAGCCGGCTCGGTGTTCTCAAACTGAAAGAAAAGTTATGTTCTATACTGTGTATAGTAGTTGAAAGGCAGTAGGCCCTGGCTGAACGGGGCGGTCCTGTAACAGAAAGGAGAGGCAGTAGGTCTGGTGCCGATAGGACAGGCGGTCCTGCAGATCCAAAGTAGGAGAATGAAAAAGTTAAAATACCTTGTAATGTGATTATAGGAAGGTCTTTAGTGGATTAAGAGTGTATATCCTTAAAGGCAATGTTAAATTATTGTTCAATAATGTTTGCACTTAGTAGAATACCCGGTTGGGTAAGAAAAGTTAATTATAGCATGTTGCTATGATATTTTTGCCATGTTTGTAACGTTCAAGTGTCCTTACCTCCCATAAAGGGAAGCCTGTTCAAGTATACTTATTGTTATTGCACTCAACAAAATTGTATGTCTTTTTGCTAACTTGTATTGTTGTTTTCTTCCCAGTCCCGGAGTACTGTGTTTAACCAGGGGGGAGTGCAGCGCCCCAGAGTCCTGGTCGTTGCAGTACTGTGGCTCCGCCACTATGGCGAGCCATGGTGCGTCCGATGGCACTGAAGGAGTTCATCTGATCAGGTATCACAGACACCAATACATTTCACAGCCGGGCCTCCGGGGGGAGCTAAGGGTTCTATTCATTAGGCCACTCCCCACCATAGTGGGTAAACTGGGGGTCAGGCAGGAAGTTAGATCAGAAAGCTGACTGGATTGGACGAAGCAACACCTAGTGGCAGAGGGTGTTGTGGAGGAAGAGACAGTAGGGTCTCTGTCAGGGGTGGGATCCTGACAGAGGCTTGGCATTGGAAAGAACGTAACGGGTCCGCGCCAGCTCTGGGAAGCGGCGGGGCCCAAGAAAGGACTAGAAGCGAGATAGATTGTGCTGAGTGAGAAACGAGATCAAGCAATAGGAGAATTCCAGTAGGGGTCGTGCTGTAAGACCGGAGCAACACCCTACTGAGGCGCACTACCGGTGGCCGGAACGCCGAGGGAGTATTATAACATTCAGCTTCAAGCAATACTCTAAACAGCGGCAGGACAGTCAGTTTAAGGCGGGCTGTCTAACACATATCACCTATGAAGTCTTGGGAGGCAATTGCGGGAGAGGGGCGTCTCTAGGGTCCCGGAAGAACTCCAGGCCTACCCGACAAACGGGTGCCGTTCTAACTGCAACATCAGGAAGGGACGGACGATTAGAAGAACATCATTTAATCGAGTTGTGAGGGAACTTAAGAAACAGACACAACAGTTGTGGGGTACTTCCCGTAAGCACAGCAGGGAAGGACTACAACACATAGCGCTAAGAAGGAAGGCACCGATTTCCACCTGTGAAGTGAACTCTGGAGGTGCCATTGGACCGGCCGGACTTGCGCAGCCTGGTGAACCGTATTCTGGACTGAGGACTCAGAGATCTCCAGTAAAGAGGTAAAGAGACTGCAACCTGGTGTCCTCGTTATTTACCGCGACCTGCACCCCACAACTGCACCGTTACAACACGACTTATTGCACCGGACGTCCCCCACTGACAGACAGGGCCACGGACCGGGTCTAGCCACCGTGACAACCCCAGGACTGAGACCCAGAGGCCCGGCTCCGGGTACCCCTCGGCCCTGCGGCGGTGTGGGGGCGCTCCACAACCGTCGCACGACGCTTGCGACGTTTGTCAATACGTCGCTAATGTTAGTCTATGGGGAAAAAACGCATCCTGCCGATGACTTTGCAGGATGCGTTTTTTCGCCAAAACGACGCATTGCGACGTATGCAAAAAACCGCTAGTGTGAAAGTAGCGCTAGGGTTAGGACTAGGGTTAGGGCTAGGGTTGGGGTTAGGGCTAGGGTTAGGGCTGGGGTTAGGGTTAGGGTTGGGGTTAGGGTTTCAGTTAGAATTGGGGAATTTTCACTGTTTAGGCACATCAGGGGCTCTCCAAACGCGACATGGCGTCCGATCTCAATTCCAGCCAATTCTGCTTTGAAAAACTAAACCAATGCTCCTTCCCTTCCGAGTTCTCCTGTGCGCCCAAACAGTGGTTCCCCCAACATATGGGGTATCAGCGTTCTCAGGACAAGTTGGACAACAACTTTTGGGGTCCAATTTGTCCTGTTACCCTTGGGAAAATAAAAACGTGGGGGCTAAAATATAATTTTCGTGAAAAAAAAATATTTTTTATTTTCACGGCTCTGCGTGATAAACTGTAGTGAAACACTTGTTGGTTCAAAGTTCTCACAACACATCTAGATAAGTTCCGTGGGGGGTCTAGTTTCCAATATGGGGTCACTTGTGGGGGGTTTCTACTGTTTAGGTACATCAGGGGCTCTGCAAATGCAACATGACACCTGCAGACCAATCCATCTAAGTCTGCATTTCAAACGGCGCTCCTTCCCTTCCGAGCTCTGCCGTGCGCCCAAACAGTGGTTCCCCCCAATGTATGGGGTATCAGCGTACTCAGGACAAATTGGACAATAACTTTTGTGGTCCAATTTCTCCTGTTACCCTTGGGAAAAAAAAATTGCGGGCTAAAACATCATTTTGTGGAAAGAAAAAATGATTTTTTAATTTTCACAGCGCTACATTCTAAACTTTAGTGAAACAATTGGGGGTTAAAAGTGCTCACCACGCATCTAGATAAGTTCCTTAGGGGGTCTTCTTTCCAAAATGGTGTCACTTGTGGGGGTTTCCACTGTTTAGGCACGTCAGGGGCTCTCCAAACACGACATGGGTTCCGATCTCAATTCCAGCCAATTTTGCATTGAAAAGTCAAATGGCGCTCCTTCCCTTCCGAGCTCTGCCATGCGCTCAAACAGTGGTTTATCCCCATATATGAAGTATCAGCGTACTCAAGACAAATTGCACAACAACTTTTGGGGTCCAATTTATCCTGCTACCCTTGGGAAAATAAAAAATTTGGGGCAAAAAGATCATTTTCTGTGAAAATTAATATGAATTTTTTTTTTACAGCTCTACATTATAAACTTCTGTGAAGCACTTGGAGGTTCAAAGTGCTCACCACACATCTAGATTAGTTCCTTAGAGGGTCTACTTTCCAAAATGGTGTCACTTGTGGGGGTTTCCACTGTTTAGGCATGTCAGGGGCTCTCCAAACACGACATGGGTTCCGATCTCAATTCCAGCCAATTTTGCATTGAAAAGTCAAATGGCGCTCTTTCCCTTCCGAGCTCTGCCATGCGCCCAAACAGTGGTTTATCCCCATATATGAAGTATAAGCGTACTCAGGACAAATTGCACAACAACTTTTGGGGTCCAATTTATCCTGCTACCCTTGGGAAAATAAAAAATTTGGGGCAAAAAGATCATTTTTTGTGAAAATTAATATTAATTTTTTTTTTTTACGGCTCTACATTATAAACTTCTGTGAAGCACTTGGAGGTTCAAAGTGCTCACCACACATCTAGATTAGTTCCTTAGAGGGTCTACTTTCCAAAATGGTGTCACTTGTGGGGGTTTCCACTGTTTAGGCACGTCAGGGGCTCTCCAAACACGACATGGGTTCCGATCTCAATTCCAGCCAATTTTGCATTGAAAAGTCAAATGGCGCTCTTTCCCTTCCGAGCTCTGCCATGCGCCCAAACAGTGGTTTATCCCCATATATGAAGTATCAGCGTACTCAGGACAAATTGCACAACAACTTTTGGGGTCCAATTTATCCTGCTACCCTTGGGAAAATAAAAAATTTGGGGCAAAAAGATCATTTTTTGTGAAAATTAATATTAATTTTTTTTTTTTACGGCTCTACATTATAAACTTCTGTGAAGCACTTGGAGGTTCAAAGTGCTCACCACACATCTAGATTAGTTCCTTACAGGGTCTACTTTCCAAAATGGTGTCACTTGTGGGGGTTTCCACTGTTTAGGCACGTCAGGGGCTCTCCAAACACGACATGGGTTCCGATCTCAATTCCAGCCAATTTTGCATTGAAAAGTCAAATGGCGCTCCTTCCCTTCCGAGCTCTGCCATGTGCCCAAACAGTGGTTTATCCCCATATATGAAGTATCAGCGTACTCAGGACAAATTGCACAACAACTTTTGGGGTCCAATGTATCCTTTTACCCTTGGGAAAATAAAAAATTTGGGGCAAAAAGATCATTTTTTGTGAAAATTAATATGAATTTTTTTTTACAGCTCTACATTATAAACTTCTGTGAAGCACTTGGAGGTTCAAAGTGCTCACCACACATCTAGATTAGTTCCTTACAGGGTCTACTTTCCAAAATGGTGTCACTTGTGGGGGTTTCCACTGTTTAGGCACGTCAGGGGCTCTCCAAACACGACATGGGTTCCGATCTCAATTCCAGCCAATTTTGCATTGAAAAGTCAAATGGCGCTCCTTCCCTTCCGAGCTCTGCCATGTGCCCAATCAATGGTTTACCCCAACATGTGGGGTATCGGCGTACTCAGGACAAATTGAACAATGACTTTTTTGGTCCAATTTCTCCTGTTACCCTTGGTAAAATAAAACAAATTGGATCTGAAGTAAAAATTTTGTGAAAACAAAGTTAAATGTTCAATTTTTTTTAAACATTCCAAAAATTCCTGTGAAGCATCTGAAGGGTTAATAAACTTTTTGAATGTGGTTTTGAGTACCTTGAGGGGTGCAGTTTTTAGAATGGTGTCACTTTTGGGCATTTTCTGTCATATAGACCCCTCAAAGTCACTTCAAGAGTGAGGTAGTCCGTAAAAAAAATGGTTTTGCAAATTTTGTTGCAAAAATGAGAAATCGCTGGTCAACTTTTAACCCTTATAACTCCCTAACAAAAAAAAATTATGTTTCCAAAATTGTGCTGATGTAAAGCAGACATGTGGGAAATGTTGTTTATTAACTATATTATGAGATATAACTCTCTAATTTAAGGGCATAAAAACTAAAAGTTTGAAAATTGCTAAATTTTCATAATTTTCGACAAATTTTTGTTTTTTTCACAAATAAATGCAAGTCATATCGAAGAAGTTTTACCACTATCATGAAGTACAATATGTCACGAGAAAAAAGTCTCAGAATCAGCAGGATCCGTTGAAGCGTTTTAGAGTTATGACCTCATAAAGTGACAGTGGTCAGAATTGTAAAAATTGGCCCTGTCACTTAGGTGAAAACAGGCTTTGGGGTGAAGGGGTTAAGGCTCCAGGTCTGAGCCTGAAGGAATGGACAGTTGTTTTTTCCCTTTTGCCTGAGTTAAAGGCTATTTGTTTTTCTGTTTATGCTAACTGGTTTATGAAGCAATAAACCTTTGAACTTTTGTTGGAACCTGCCTCCTAAGTGTCAGCCGTCGCACCTGAGTGAGTGAAACCCCTACAATTGGTGGTAGACGTGCGGGCAGCGTTCCCAGTGGAGACGTAAGTCTATTTTTGAATGTCCTGGGTCAAGTCGGCTGTAAGCCAGCAAGCATTGCCGGGGAAAATGGAGGACCTGCTGAAACACTTGGTCCAGTTGCAGTCACAGCAGCAAGGGACCAACAGGCTGTTGATGCAGCAGATACAACAGAGCCAGCAGGAGCAACAGCAGAGCCAGCAGGAGCAACGGCAGCAGATGCAGCTTCTGGCAACCGCTATCCAGGGCAACCCCAGGTTTGGCTGATGACACCCACGTCCGGAAGACGGTAATTACGCGCATTACAGAAAATGACTCCCGGGGATGATGTCGAGGCCTTCCTGACGGTGTTTGAGAGGGTCGCTGAGAGGGAAAAACTTCCACCAGAGCAGTGGGCAGAGGTGTTGGCGCCTTACCTGATGGGGGAACCTCAGAAGGCATACTATGATTTGACCTTGCAGGATGCCAAGGTGTTGTGAATTTGGATTCTGGGCTCCCCCGGTGGCTACTGGTGGAATTGAACTTGTGACATCATCTTCCCTGTTCACCTGTTCTGATTAGATCTGGGTGTCGCTATATAACCTGGCTTCTCTGTTAGATGCTTGCCGGTCAACAATGTTATCAGAAGCCTCTCTGTGCTTGTTCCTGCTCCCAGACATCTACTAGATAAGTTGGACATTCGTCCATGTTTTGTTTTTGTATTTTGGTTCCAGTTCACAGCTGCAGTTTCGTTACTGTGTCTGGAAAGCTCTTGTTGATCAGGAATTGCCACTCTGGTATTATGAGTTAATGCCAGAGTCCTAAAGTAATTTCTGGATGTGTTTTGTTAGGGTTTTCTACTGACCATGAAAGTATGCTTTCTGTCTTCTGCTATCTAGAAAGCGGACCTCAAATTTGCTAAAACTATTTTCCTGCTGCGTTTGTTGTTTCATCTCATATCACCGCCAATATATGTGGGGGGCTTCTGTCTCCTTTGGGGCATTTCTCTAGAGGTGAGTCAGGTCTTATATTTCCCTCTGCTAGCATTATTTAGTTCTCCGGCCGGCGCTGGGCATATAGGGATAAAAAGTAGGACATGCTACCTGGCTACTTCTAGATGATGCGGTAGGTTTAGTTCATGGTCAGTACAGTTACATCTTCCAAGAGCTTGTTCCTATTGAGGCTTATGCTAGTTCTCTGGCCATGGAGATCATGATAGTTTGACCGGCCCACTAAAGGGTTAAAATCCTTGGCTGAGAAAGGAGAGAATTAAGAAGTCTGCTGAGAATTTTTTTTTTTTTTTCTCTAGTTGTGAGTGTGCTCTTAATTGGATCACTTGCCAGTCTGTCTATGCTGCAGTCTTTCTTTTTTTTCTCTCTCCTTCTAATCTTTGAATGGCTCTATGTTCACCTGTCTATAATGGATCTACAGAGTGTAACTGCAGGTTTGAATAATCTCGCCACGAAAGTACAAAGTTTGCAAGATTTTGTTGTTCATGCTCCGGTATCAGAGCCGAGAATTCCTTTGCCGGAATTCTTCTCAGGGAATAGATCTAGCTTTCAGAATTTTAGAAATAATTGTAAGTTATTTTTGTCCCTGAAATCTCGTTCTGCTGGAGACCCTGCACAGCAGGTTGGGATTGTGATTTCCTTGCTCCGCGGCGACCCTCAAGATTGGGCTTTTGCATTGGCACCAGGGGATCCTGCGTTGCGCAATGTGGATGCGTTTTTTCTGGCCTTGGGCTTGCTTTATGAGGAACCTCATTTGGAACTTCAGGCAGAAAAAACTTTGATGTCCCTATCGCAGGGGCAAGATGAAGCTGAAATTTACTGCCAAAGATTCCGTAAATGGTCTGTGCTTACTCAGTGGAATGAGTGTGCCTTGGCGGCTACTTTCAGAGAGGGTCTCTCTGATGCCATTAAGGATGTTATGGTGGGGTTCCCTGTGCCTGCAAGTCTGAATGAGTCCATGACAATGGCCATTCAGATCGATAGGCGTCTGCGGGAGCGCAAACCAGTGCACCATCTGGCGGTGTCCACTGAGAAGACGCCAGAAAACATGCAGTGTGATAGAATTCTGTCCAGAAGCGAGCGGCAGAATTTTAGACGGAAAAATGGGTTGTGTTTCTATTGTGGGGATTCTACTCATGTTTTATCAGCATGCTCTAAGCGTACTAAAAAGCTTGATAAATCCGTTCCCATTGGCACTTTACAGTCTAAATTTATTTTGTCTGTGACCCTGATTTGCTCTTTGTCATCTATTACTACGGACGCCTATATCGACTCTGGCGCCGCGTTGAGTCTTATGGATTGGTCCTTTGCCAATCGTTGTGGGTATGATTTAGAGCCTTTGGAGACTCTTATTCCTCTGAAGGGGATTGACTCCACCCCATTGGCTAATAATAAACCACAATACTGGACACAAGTGACTATGTGTATTAATCCGGATCACCAGGAGACTATTCGTTTTCTGGTGCTGTATAATCTACATGATGATTTGGTGCTGGGATTGCCATGGCTGCAGTCTCACAACCCAGTCCTTGACTGGAGAGCTATGTCTGTGTTGAGTTGGGGATGTAAGGGGACTCATGGGGACGTACCTTTGGTGTCCATTTCATCATCTATTCCCTCTGAAATCCCTGAGTTCCTGTCTGATTATCGTGACGTCTTTGAAGAACCCAAGCTGGGTTCATTACCTCCGCACCGGGAGTGCGATTGTGCTATAGATTTAATTCCGGGTAGTAAATACCCAAAGGGTCGTTTATTTAATCTGTCTGTGCCTGAACATACTGCTATGCGAGAATATATAAAGGAGTCCTTGGAAAAGGGACATATTCGTCCATCGTCATCTCCCTTAGGAGCCGGTTTTTTCTTTGTGTCAAAAAAAGACGGCTCTTTGAGACCATGTATTGATTATCGGCTTTTGAATAAAATCACGGTTAAATATCAATACCCATTGCCGTTGCTGACTGATTTGTTTGCTCGCATAAAGGGGGCCAAGTGGTTCTCTAAGATTGATCTCCGTGGGGCGTATAATTTGGTGCGGATCAGGCAGGGGGATGAGTGGAAAACCGCATTTAATACGCCCGAGGGCCACTTTGAGTATTTGGTGATGCCTTTTGGTCTTTCTAATGCCCCTTCAGTCTTCCAGTCCTTTATGCATGATATTTTCCGCGATTTTTTGGATAAATTTATGATAGTGTATCTGGATGATATTCTGATTTTTTCGGATGACTGGGACTCTCATGTCCGGCAAGTTAAGAGGGTTTTTCAGGTTTTGCGGTCTAATTCTCTGTGTGTCAAGGGTTCTAAGTGCGTTTTTGGGGTTCAGAGAATTTCCTTTTTGGGATATATTTTTTCTCCCTCTTCCATTGAGATGGATCCTGTCAAGGTTCAAGCTATTTGTGATTGGACGCAGCCCTCTTCTCTTAAAAGTCTTCAGAAATTTTTGGGCTTTGCCAACTTTTATCGTCGATTTATTTCTGGTTTTTCGGATGTCGTTAAGCCATTGACCGATTTGACTAGACAGGGTGCTGATGTTGCTAATTGGTCCCCTGATGCTGTGGAGGCCTTTCAGGAGCTTAAGCGCCGTTTTTCTTCTGCCCCTGTGTTGCGTCAGCCTGATGTGACTCTTCCTTTTCAGGTTGAGGTCGACGCTTCTGAGATCGGGGCTGGGGCAGTGTTGTCGCAGAAAAGTTCTGACTGCGCCGTGATGAGGCCTTGTGCCTTCTTTTCCCGTAAATTTTCGCCCGCTGAGCGGAATTATGATGTTGGGAATCGGGAGCTTTTGGCCATGAAGTGGGCGTTTGAGGAGTGGCGCCATTGGCTCGAGGGGGCCAGACATCAGGTGGTGGTATTGACTGACCACAAAAATTTGATCTATCTTGAGACCGCCAGGCGCCTGAATCCTAGACAGGCGCGCTGGTCATTATTTTTCTCTCGGTTTAATTTTGTGGTATCGTACCTACCGGGTTCTAAGAATGTTAAGGCGGATGCCCTTTCTAGGAGTTTTGAGCCTGATTCACCCGGCAACTCTGACCCCACAGGTATTCTTAAGGAGGGAGTTATCTTGTCAGCCGTTTCTCCAGACCTGCGGCGGGCCTTGCAGGAGTTTCAGGCGGATAGACCGGATCGTTGTCCGCCTGATAGGTTGTTTGTTCCTGATGATTGGACCAGTAGAGTCATCTCTGAGGTACATTCTTCTGCATTGGCAGGTCATCCTGGAATTTTTGGTACCAGGGATTTGGTGGCAAGATCCTTCTGGTGGCCTTCCCTGTCACGAGATGTGCGAGGCTTTGTGCAGTCTTGTGACGTTTGTGCTCGGGCCAAGCCTTGTTGTTCTCGGGCTAGTGGATTATTGTTGCCCTTGCCTATTCCTAAGAGGCCTTGGACACACATCTCGATGGATTTTATTTCAGATCTGCCTGTTTCTCAGAAGATGTCTGTCATCTGGGTGGTGTGTGACCGTTTTTCTAAGATGGTCCATTTGGTTCCCCTGCCCAAATTGCCTTCTTCTTCCGAGTTGGTGCCCCTGTTTTTTCAAAATGTTGTTCGTTTGCATGGTATTCCTGAGAATATCGTTTCTGACAGAGGAACCCAATTTGTGTCTAGATTTTGGCGGGCATTCTGTGCTAGGATGGGCATAGATTTGTCTTTTTCGTCTGCTTTTCACCCTCAGACTAATGGCCAGACCGAGCGGACTAATCAGACCCTGGAGACATATCTGAGGTGTTTTGTGTCTGCTGACCAGGATGATTGGGTTGCTTTTTTGCCATTGGCGGAGTTCGCCCTCAATAATCGGGCCAGCTCTGCCACTTTGGTGTCCCCGTTTTTCTGTAATTCGGGGTTCCACCCTCGATTTTCCTCCGGTCAGATGGAATCCTCGGATTGTCCTGGAGTGGATGCGGTGGTGGAGAGATTGCATCATATCTGGGGGCAGGTGATGGACAATTTAAAGTTGTCCCAGGAGAAGACTCAGCTTTTTGCCAACCGTCACCGTCGTGTTGGTCCTCGGCTTTGTGTTGGAGATTTGGTGTGGTTGTCTTCTCGTTTTGTCCCTATGAGGGTCTCATCTCCTAAGTTTAAGCCTCGGTTCATCGGTCCGTATAAAATATTGGAGATTCTTAACCCTGTTTCCTTCCGTTTGGACCTCCCTGCATCCTTTTCTATTCATAACGTTTTTCATCGGTCGTTATTGCGCAGGTATGAGGCACCGGTTGTGCCTTCCGTTGAGCCTCCTGCTCCGGTGTTGGTTGAGGGTGAGTTGGAGTACGTTGTGGAAAAAATCCTAGACTCCCGTGTTTCCAGACGGAGACTCCAGTATCTGGTCAAGTGGAAGGGATACGGCCAGGAGGATAATTCTTGGGTCACTGCATCTGATGTTCATGCCTCTGATCTGGTTCGTGCCTTTCATAGGGCCCATCCTGATCGCCCTGGTGGTTCTGGTGAGGGTTCGGTGCCCCCTCCTTGAGGGGGGGGTACTGTTGTGAATTTGGATTCTGGGCTCCCCCGGTGGCTACTGGTGGAATTGAACTTGTGACATCATCTTCCCTGTTCACCTGTTCTGATTAGATCTGGGTGTCGCTATATAACCTGGCTTCTCTGTTAGATGCTTGCCGGTCAACAATGTTATCAGAAGCCTCTCTGTGCTTGTTCCTGCTCCCAGACATCTACTAGATAAGTTGGACATTCGTCCATGTTTTGTTTTTGTATTTTGGTTCCAGTTCACAGCTGCAGTTTCGTTACTGTGTCTGGAAAGCTCTTGTTGATCAGGAATTGCCACTCTGGTATTATGAGTTAATGCCAGAGTCCTAAAGTAATTTCTGGATGTGTTTTGTTAGGGTTTTCTACTGACCATGAAAGTATGCTTTCTGTCTTCTGCTATCTAGAAAGCGGACCTCAAATTTGCTAAAACTATTTTCCTGCTGCGTTTGTTGTTTCATCTCATATCACCGCCAATATATGTGGGGGGCTTCTGTCTCCTTTGGGGCATTTCTCTAGAGGTGAGTCAGGTCTTATATTTCCCTCTGCTAGCATTATTTAGTTCTCCGGCCGGCGCTGGGCATATAGGGATAAAAAGTAGGACATGCTACCTGGCTACTTCTAGATGATGCGGTAGGTTTAGTTCATGGTCAGTACAGTTACATCTTCCAAGAGCTTGTTCCTATTGAGGCTTATGCTAGTTCTCTGGCCATGGAGATCATGACACCAAGGAGTATGACAAATTGAAAGCCGAGGTTCTCGCACGTTTGGGGGTGACACTGACTGTTAGGGCACAGCGAGTTCACTGCTGGGCCTATCACCGGGACAAACCGCCTCGCTCCCAAATGTTTGACCTGTTACACCTGGTCCAGAAATGGCTGCAGCCAGAGTCCTCTACGCCTGCACAGATGGTAGAACAGGTGATGATGGATCGGTTTGTGCATTCCCTCCCGAGGTCCATACAGACTTGGGTTGCCCAGGGTGATCCCCAGAAAGCCGACGAATTGATCGGACTGGTCGAGAGATACCAAGGGATGGAAGGCTCCTTTGGGAGGCAGCCCATGCCGTACTGGGGGTCCCAAAAAGCTGCTGAGTCCCAAAAAGGGGTGGCGCATCCAAGGTCACAAAGGGCGGGGGAGGTGGTGCCCAAGGTCCCTACGGGTGATATTATTTGTTGGAGGTGCCACAGGCCAGGACATATAGCGGCCCGTTGTTCCCAGACCACTGAGCAGATGGACTGCAGCATGGGACGCCATTGTTCATACTATGCGTATCCAGCCTGCAGTGTGAACTCTCCGCCCAACGAGGGACCTCAAGCGTGTCCCGTAAAGGTGAACGGTCGAGCAGTCATGGCACTGTTAGACTTGGGGAGCCTAGTGACCCTGGTGAGGTCCACTTTTCCTCTCCACCTGCTCCCGGGAAAGAAGGTCGGAGTGCGGTGCGTACATGGTGATGCAAAGGACTACCCTTTGGCCAGGGTGGACATTGAAACGGCATGTGGCACTGAGTCCCACATAGTCGGCGTCGTGCAGGACTTGTTGCACCCTATAATTATTGGCCGGGATTTCTGTTTGTTTTGGGATTTGTGGGAAAAAGGTTCTGAGCTCCCTAGCAAGAGTAGGGAACCAATGAACCCTGGAAGGGTGTCGCCACACCCAGAGACAGACAGGTTTCCTTTTTGTGTTCTGGTTGGGGATGAGGAGGAAGTGTCCCCTGCATCTGACATTATGGAGTTAGAGGTAACCGGTGAAAATTTTGGGACTGCCCAACATAGGGACCCCACTCTGAGGGAAGCCTTTAATAATGTCACAGTTATTGACGGGGTGGTACAGGAGCCGGGGGCAGACACAAGATTTCCCCATTTTCTGATGAGTGGGGAGTTGTTGTACCGGGTCACGAAAATAAGGGAGGAGTTGGTAGAGCAGTTGGTAGTGCCGGGTCCATATAGACGGAAGGTGTTGGACATGGCCCATTCACACATCTTGGGTGGATACCTAGGGGTGGAAAAAACGCAGGAACGGGTTGTGCAGAGGTTCTATTGGCCTGGGTGTCACCGGGAAATTGTGAACTATTGCAGGTCCTGCCCTACATGTCAGCTAACTGCTCCCACTCCTCATTTCCGGAACCCCCTTGTGCCACTGCCCATTATTGAGGTGCCGTTCAAGAGAATTGCCATGGACTTGGTTGGTCCCTTAGTTAAATCAGCCCGGGGCCATCAGTATATATTAGTCATCCTGGACTATGCCACACGCTATCCTGAGGCAATTCCCTTGAGAAATTCTTCCTCGAAGAGTATAGCCCGCGAGTTGGTCCATGTCTTTTCCCGGACAGGTCTGCCGAAGCAGATCCTGACTGACCAGGGGACACCTTTCATGAGCAAGGTGATGAGGGAGTTATGCAAAGCCCTGAAAATCTCCCAGTTGAGGACCTCGGTGTACCATCCCCAGTCAGATGGCCTTGTTGAGAGATTTAACAAGACACTGAAGAGCATGCTGAGAAAAGCTATAGAGAAAGACGGTAGAGACTGGGATTGTCTCTTACCCTATCTGATGTTTTCCATTCGTGAAGTTCCACAGGCCTCCACAGGGTTCTCACCATTTGAGCTTCTATATGGCCGACATCCGCGAGGACTCCTGGATATAGCCAAGGAAACCTGGGAAGCCGAAGTCACGCCCCACAGAAGCGTCATTGAGCATGTGGCCCTGATGCAGCAGAGGATTGCAAAGGTGATGCCTATCGTGAAAGAACACCTCCTCCAGGCACAAGAAGCTCAGGCCAGAGTCTACAACCGGTCTGCAAGAGTGAGGCAGTTCAATCCGGGAGACCAACGATGCCGAAGTCCCCTGGTAACCAGGGTAAACATCGGGTTACTAAGCGCAGGGCCGCGCTTAGTAACCTGATGTTTACCCTGGTTACCATTGTAAAAGTAAAAAAAAAACCCACATACTCACATTCTGGTGCCCGGCATCTGCTTCCCTGCACTCCTCCTGCATCCTGTGTCAGCGCCGAACATCTCCGGCATCTCCCACAGAGCAGAGCAGTGACGTCACCGCTCTGCTTTACGGCCGGCACTTACACAGGATGCAGGAGGAGTGCAGGGAAGCGGACGCCGGGCACCGGAATGTGAGTATGTGTTTTTTTTTTTTACTTTTACAATGGTAACCAGGGTAAACATCGGGTTACTAAGCACGGCCCTGCGCTTAGTAACCCGATGTTTACCCTGGTTACCAGTGAAGACATCGCTGGATCGGTGTCACACACACCGATTCAGCAATGTCAGCGGGAGATCCAGCGACGAAATAAAGTTCTGGACTTTCAGCAACGACCAGCGATCTCACAGCGGGATCCTGATCGCTGCTGCATGTCAAACACAACAATATCGCTATCCAGGACGCTGCAACGTCACGGATCGCTATCGTTGTAAAGTCGCTTAGTGTGAAGGTACCTTTACACAAAAGATCTCAAGAGAAAATAATATATTCTTTGGGGGGCACGGCCGTGGTCCAATCAAAAACCAAGCAATTATGATATTAAACTGAGGGGCTGGTCTAGAAACCTGACCTCCAGACCAAAGTTATAAATTGGACCTGTATTCAGAGAATCGTGTGCACATGTGAGGGCAGCCGACGCTGATGTGTTCCACCAACTCCATTCACCCTCCCTCAGGGAGCAGAAAGCAAACTACCAGTTAGATGGTTTCTGTAAGTTTTCTCCTGTTATTTCATACTGTTTTGCATAAATTGTATGTCTTTTTATTATCATATTTTTATACCTTTTCTTATTGTAAGCACTGAACCTTTTTCGTATTAAAGTATAAAACTTTAACAAGTTGAACCTTAACTGTTCTAAAAGAATCCGTAGCCTAAGGTGTGTGAGCCTTATGAGTGGTAGACAATATTAGTATTAATAGTCCGGGACTCATCGCCCGTATATTTGGTGAGTGGTGGCAGCGTGTATGAGTGGGTGTGTGGATAGGACAGAGGTTGAATGCTGGACTGAGAGTGGGGAGATAGATTAACCCTTGCAGACACAACCCCAAGTCACGTGTGAGAGTGGACACGTGACAAATTAGTGACACCACGGAGTAGGGATCCGTGACACCCTCATATACATGTACACCGCTCCTGTATACACTCATATACATGTACACCACTCCTGTATACCCTCATACATGTACACCGCTCCTGTATACCCTCATACATGTACACCGCTCCTGTATACCCTCATATACATGTACACCGCTCCTGTATACCCTCATATACATGTACACCGCTCCTGTATACCCTCATACATGTACACCGCTCCTGTATACCGATATACATGTACATCGCTCCTGTATACCCTCATATACATGTACACTGCTCTTGTATACCCTCACATACATGTACACCGCTTCTGTATACCCTCATATACATGTACACCGCTCCTGTACACCCTGATATACATGTAAAGCGCTCCTGTATACCGATATACATGTATACTGCTCCTGTATATCCTCATATACATGTACACCGCTTCTATATACCCTCATATACATGTACACCGCTCCTGTATACCCTGATATACATGTACAGCGCTCTTGTATACCGATATACATGTAAACTGCTCCTGTATACCCTCATATACATGTACTCCACACCTGTATATCTTCATATACACGTACACCGCTCCTGTATACCCTCACGTGATCCACGATCTCTTTACTTCCCACAACCATTCCTTCCTGGCCCTCACTGAGACCCGGCTGACGCCCCCTGACACGGTGTTATGGACTGGTGATGTAGGAGTGACATGCGACTAGCTCTGAGCAGGTGGTAACTATACAGACCGCAATTCCTGAACTTAACACAGACACTAGCAGTAGCCGTGGGATGTTCCTGTCACTCCCTGGACACCTCGTCACAGCCGGAGAACTAGCTACCTCTAAAGGTAGAAACAGGAAAGCTATCTTGCCTCAGAGAAAATCCTCAAAGGATAGGACAGCCCCCCACAAATAATGACTGTGAGAGGAGAAGGAAATGACATACGTAGTATGAAACAAGGTTTAGCAAAGGAGGCCACTTCTAGCTATATAGAATTAGTACAGGACAGAACACTGTGCGGTCAGTAATAAAAACTAGAAAAAGTCCACCGCCGAGAAATGCAAAAATCTCCACACCTGACTAAAGGTGTGGAGGGCAAACTCTGCTGCCCAGAGCTTCCAGCTTAGCTGAATAGGTTCATACTGATAAGCTGGACAAATGAGCAAAACATAGAAAGTGCTGAACAACAAAGTCCACAACAAGTGAACTGCAAAAGGACAAGCAAGGACTTAGCTTAGCTGAACTGGTCAGAGTGTCAGGGAAATCCAAAGAGCCGTGACTCCAGGCTGGAACAATTGACAACTGGCATTGAGTTAGGGAACAGGCAGACTAATATAGCCGAGCCAGAAAGACGATCAGTGAAAACAGCTGCTGATGCTAAATCCCAGAAGCAGCCATACCACTCAAAACCACAGGAGGGAGCCCAAGAACAGAATTCACAAAAATGCCACTTACAACCACCGGAGGGAGCCCAAGAGCAGAATTCACAACAGTACCCCCCCCTTGAGGAGGGGTCACCGAACCCTCACCAGAGCCCCCAGGCCGATCAGGACGAGCCAAATGAAAAGCACAAACCAAATCGGCGGCATGGACATCGGAGGCAACCACCCAAGAATTATCCTCTTGGCCATAACCCTTCCACTTGACAAGATACTGAAGCCTCCGCCTCGAAAAACGAGAATCCAAAATTTTCTCAACCACATATTCCAACTCCCCCTCAACCAACACCGGGGCAGGAGGATCAACAGATGGAACAACGGGTACCACATATCTCCGCAACAAAGATCTATGGAAAACATTGTGGATGGCAAAAGAGGCTGGAAGGGCCAAACGAAAAGACACTGAATTGATAATCTCAGAAATCTTATAAGGACCAACAAACCGAGGCTTGAACTTAGGGGAAGAAACCTTCATAGGAACATGACGAGAGGATAACCAGACCAAATCCCCCACACGAAGCCGAGGACCAACACACCTACGGCGGTTAGCAAAACGCTGAGCCTTTTCCTGAGACAACGTCAAATTGTCTACCACATGAGTCCAAATCTGCTGTAACCTGTCCATCACGGAATCTACACCAGGACAATCAGAAGGCTCAACCTGCCCTGAAGAAAAACGAGGATGGAAACCAAAATTACAAAAGAAAGGCGAGACCAAAGTAGCCGAACTGGCCCGATTATTAAGGGCAAACTCGGCCAACGGCAAGAAAGCCACCCAATCATCCTGATCAGCAGACACAAAGCATCTCAAATAGGTTTCCAAGGTTTGATTAGTTCGCTCAGTTTGGCCATTTGTCTGAGGATGGAACGCCGAAGAAAAAGACAAATCAATGCCCATCTTAGCACAAAAGGCCCGCCAAAACCTGGAAACAAACTGGGAACCTCTGTCAGACACAATATTCTCCGGAATGCCATGCAAACGAACCACATGCTGAAAAAACAATGGAACCAAATCAGAGGAGGAAGGCAATTTAGACAAAGGCACCAAATGGACCATTTTAGAGAACCGGTCACAAACCACCCAGATAACAGACATCCTCTGGGACACAGGAAGGTCCGAAATAAAATCCATGGAAATATGCGTCCAAGGCCTCTCCGGGACAGGCAAAGGCAAAAGCAACCCACTAGCGCGGGAACAGCAAGGCTTAGCCCGGGCACAAGTCCCACAGGACTGCACAAAAGAACGCACATCCCGCGACAAGGAAGGCCACCAAAAGGACCTAGCAACCAAATCTCTTGTACCAAAAATCCCAGGATGACCGGCCAACACAGAACAATGGACCTCAGAAATTACCTTACTTGTCCATCTATCAGGAACAAACAGCTTCCCCACAGGACAGCGGTCAGGTTTATCAGCCTGAAATTCCTGAAGCGCCTGCCGCAAATCAGGGGAGATGGCAGACAGAATCACCCCTTCCCTAAGAATGCCAACCGGCTCAAGGACTCCAGGAGAATCAGGCAAAAAACTCCTAGAGAGGGCATCCGCCTTAACATTCTTAGATCCCGGAAGATATGAGACCACAAAGTCAAAACAGGAGAAAAACAGGGACCACCGAGCCTGTCTAGGGTTCAGCCGCTTGGCCGACTCGAGGTAAATCAGATTCTTATGATCGGTCAAGACCACAATGCGGTGCTTGGCTCCCTCAAGCCAATGTCGCCACTCCTCAAATGCCCACTTCATAGCCAACAACTCCCGATTGCCGACATCATAATTGCGTTCCGCAGGCAAAAACTTTCGGGAAAAGAAGGCACATGGCTTCATCAAGGAACCATCAGAATTCCTCTGTGACAAAACGGCCCCTGCCCCAATCTCAGAAGCGTCAACCTCAACCTGAAAAGGAAGAGAAACATCCGGCTGACGCAAGACAGGGGCAGAAGTAAATCGGCGTTTAAGCTCCTGAAAGGCCTCAACAGCCTCAGAGGACCAATTAGTCACATCAGCGCCTTTCTTCGTCAAATCGGTCAGGGGTTTAACCACACTAGAGAAGTTGGCAATGAAACGGCGATAAAAATTAGCAAAGCCCAAAAATTTCTGAAGGCTCTTCACAGATGTGGGTTGAATCCAGTCATGAATGGCTTAAACCTTAACAGGATCCATTTCTATAGATGAAGGAGAAAAAATAAACCCCAAAAAAGAGACCTTCTGAACTCCAAATAGGCACTTAGACCCCTTCACAAATAGAGCATTATCACGAAGGATCTGGAATACCATCCTGACCTGCTTCACATGAGACTCCCAATCATTGGAAAAAATCAAAATATCATCTAAATACACAATCAAGAATTTATCAAGATAATTGCGGAAAATATCATGCATGAAGGACTGAAACACAGATGGAGCATTAGAAAGCCCGAAAGGCATCACCAGGTATTCAAAATGGCCTTCGGGCGTATTAAATGCAGTTTTCCATTCGTCACCCTGTTTAATACGAACAAGATTATATGCCCCTCGAAGGTCAATCTTGGTAAACCAACTAGCCCCCTTAATCCTAGCAAACAAATCAGAGAGCAAAGGTAAAGGGTATTGGAATTTGACCGTGATTTTATTAAGAAGGCGATAATCAATACAGGGTCTCAAGGAGCCATCCTTCTTGGCAACAAAAAAGAACCCCGCTCCCAATGGTGACAAAGACGGCCGAATATGCCCCTTCTCTAAAGACTCCTTGACATAGCTCCGCATAGCGGCATGCTCTGGCACAGACAGATTGAAAAGTCGGCCCTTAGGGAACTTACAGCCAGGAATCAAGTCAATAGCACAATCACAGTCCCTATGTGGAGGAAGGGAACTGGACTTGGGCTCATCGAATACATCCTGGAAATCTGACAAAAATTCAGGAACATCAGAAGAGGGGGAAGAGGAAATTGACATCAAAGGAACGTCACTATGTACCCCTTGACAACCCCAACTAGTCACAGACATCGATTTCCAATCCAGCACTGGATTATGCACCTGTAACCATGGAAAACCCAATACAACAACATCATGTAAATTATGCAACACCAGAAAACGGTAATCTTCCTGATGTGCTGGAGCCATGCACATAGTCAGCTGAGTCCAATACTGAGGTTTATTCTTGGCCAACGGTGTAGCATCAATCCCCCTCAGAGGAATAGGGTTCTGCAAAGGCTGCAAAGAAAAACCACAGCGCCTGGCAAATTCTAAGTCCATTAAATTCAGAGCAGCGCCTGAATCCACAAATGCCATGACAGAAAAAGATGACAATGAGCAAATCAGGGTCACAGATAAGAGAAATTTAGGCTGTACAGTACTAATGGTAACAGATCTAGCGACCCTCTTAATACGCTTAGGGCAATCAGAAATAGCATGAGCAGAATCACCACAGTAAAAACACAGCCCATTCTGACGTCTGTATCCCCTCTATTCCGCTCTAGTTAAAATCCTATCACATTGCATAGGCTCAGGTCTCTGCTCAGAGGACGCTGACATATGGTGCACCACTTTGCGTTCGCGCAGGCGCCGATCAATCTGAATGGCCAGAGACATAGATTCGCTCAAACCAACAGGCGTTGGGAACCCCACCATAACATCCTTATTTCGCTCAAACCAACAGGCGTGGGGAACCCCACCATAACATCCTTAAGGGCTTCAGAAAGACCCTTTCTAAAAATTGATGCCAGAGCATCCTCATTCCATTTAGTGAGCACAGACCATTTTCTAAATTTCTGGCAGTATAATTCTGCCACTTCCTGACCCTGATACAGGGCCAAAAGTGTTTTCTCAGCATGCTCTACAGAGTTAGGTTCGTCATACAATAATCCGAGCGATTGAAAAAATGCATCTACATTAAGCAATGCCGGATCCCCTGACTCAAGGGAGAATGCCCAGTCCTGAGGGTCACCACGCAGCAGAGAAATAACTATTTTAACTTGCTGAATGGGGTCACCAGAGGAACGGGGTTTCAGAGCAAAAAACAATTTGCAGTTATTTTTAAAGTTCAAAAACTTAGATCTATCCCCGTAAAACAAATCTGGAGTAGGAATTCTAGGCTCTAAGGCCGGAGTCTGAACAACATAATCTTGAATACTCTGTACTCTTGCAGCAAGCTGATCCACACGAGAAAACAACCCCTGAACATCCATGCCCACATCCAAATCCTGAATCACCCAGAGATTAAGAGGAAGGAAAAAGACAAAACAGACTAAAGAAAAAAAAAATGGCTCAGAACTCTTTTTCTTTTCCTTCTTTTGAGATGCATTCAGCTCATTTTTGGCCAGTTGTACTGTTATGGACTGGTGATGTAGGAGCGACATGCGACTAGCTCTGGGCAGGTGGTAACTATACAGACTGCAATTCCTGAACTTAACACAGACACTAGCAGTAGCCGTGGGATGTTCCTGTCACTCCCTGGACACCTCGTCACAGCCGGAGAACTAGCTACCCCTAAAGGTAGAAACAGGAAAGCTATCTTGCCTCAGAGAAAATCCCCAAAGGATAGGACAGCCCCCCACAAATAATGACTGTGAGAGGAGAAGGAAATGACATACGTAGTATGAAACAAGGTTTAGCAAAGGAGGCCACTTCTAGCTATATAGAATTAGTACAGGACAGAACACTGTGCGGTCAGTAATAAAAACTAGAAAAAGTCCACCGCCGAGAAATGCAAAAATCTCCACACCTAACTAAAGGTGTGGAGGGCAAACTCTGCTGCCCAGAGCTTCCAGCTTAGCTGAATAGGTTCATACTGATAAGCTGGACAAATGAGCAAAACATAGAAAGTGCTGAACAACAAAGTCCACAACAAGTGAACTGCAAAAGGACAAGCAAGGACTTAGCTTAGCTGAACTGGTCAGAGTGTCAGGGAAATCCAAAGAGCCGTGACTCCAGGCTGGAACAATTGACAACTGGCATTGAGTTAGGGAACAGGCAGACTAATATAGCCGAGCCAGAAAGACGATCAGTGAAAACAGCTGCTGATGCTAAATCCCAGAAGCAGCCATACCACTCAAAACCACAGGAGGGAGCCCAAGAACAGAATTCACAAAAATGCCACTTACAACCACCGGAGGGAGCCCAAGAGCGGAATTCACAACACACGGCTTCCCCTGCTGCACTGAGTTACTGTGGCCTGCAATTTACCCACACTCCTTGCTCTGGCAACAGACATGGCAGAGGAGTGGGTTTCCTTCTTTCCAAAAACTGCTCCTTCAGACCTATCCAACCCCACCCTCCTTTCTTACGAGGTTCACTCTGTCCGTATCTACTGTCTCTCTAATCTCCAAATGGCCGTCATATACCGACCACCGGGCTCAGCCACTGCCTTCATCGACCAATTCTCCACTTGACTTCTTCACTTTCTCTCTGCTGACATCCCTTCCATCATCATGGGCGACTTTAATATCCCTACTGACACCTGCCAGCCAGCAGCCTCCAATCTCCTTTCCCTTACCTCATCCTTTGGACTTACTCAGTGGTCCTCCACAGCCACCCACACAGACGGACATACACTAGACCTCATCTTCACCTGCCTATGTTCCATTTCTAATCTCACATCTCCCTTACCTCTATCTGATCACCATCTACTCCTACTCATCCTTGTCCTCCTCACCCTCCCCCCATGTCCAGCCACTAGTACATCCTCGCAGAAACCTTGCCTAGACATTCACAGACTCTCTTCTACCTGTCCTCCATATCTTCACTCCACGACACGGACAGCGCCACCACTTTCTATAATGCTACCCTCACATCAGCCATAGACAAAGTCGCCCCTCTTATGCAGGGCAAAGTGCGACAAATCAATAGGCAACCCTGGCATAACAATCTCACCAAAAAAC